>NC_133619.1:17580845-17630845 GCF_048593235.1 Sminthopsis crassicaudata | reverse complement strand
CTGAATACTTCAGGTATCCCCCTCCAACACAATCTATTAAATCATAGAGGGTTTGCTTGGCAGTGGTGAACTCCTATAGGAATTTCCCAGCACAGATTGGCAAAAACTTGAAATGCTGGGGATTTGCCTCAAGCACATGAAGGTAAAATTCTTTTTTCCAGTTGTCCAGCTAGAAAATGTCAGAAAGGGTATCTGTACTTGAATCTTTCTGCCTAAATTTCTCTTCTCTCCTTTCTGTTCCCTTCCCTCTCTACTTCTCTTCTCCCCTTTCCTGTCCTCTCCTTTTTCCTCCCCTTCCCTCTCCTCTTCTCTTTTCCTTTCTCCTCCCCTCCTTTTCCTTTCCCTTCCCTTTCCTCTTCTATCTATCATCTATCTATCTATCATCTATTTATCTATCTATCTATCTATCTATCTATCTATCTATCTATCCATCATCTTTTTATCCTTCATATTTATCCTGTATATATTTTGTACTTTTCCCATTAGAATGTAAGTTCTGTGAACAAGGATTGTGCTATTCTTTTTACTTGAATCCCCAGGCCTGGGCACTTAACAAATTCTTTGATTGATTGATGAAAGTAACTTCTGAATACCTCAGGTAACCCCCTACAACACAAACTATTAAATCATAAAGGGTTTGCTTGGCAGCAGTGAACTTCTATAGGAATTTCCCAGCACAAATTGGCAAAAACTTGAAACGCTGGGGATTTGCCTTAAGAACATGGAGGTAAAATTCTTTCCCCAGTTGTCCAGCTGGAAAATGTCAGAAAGGGTATTTGAGCATGAGTCTTCCTGCCTAAATCTCTTTCCCCTCCTCTTTCCTCTCCTTCCCACCCCTCTTCTCTTTTCCCTTTCCGTTGTCTTCTTCTCCTCTCCCCTCCCCTCCTCTCCTCTCCCTTACCCTTTCCTTTTCTCCTCCCTTCCCTCTTCTTTTCCCTCCTCTCCCCTCTCCTTCCCTCCCCTTCTCTCTTTTCCCTTCCCTTTCCTTCCCCTTCCCTTCCCTCCTCCCTCTTCTATCCACCCATCCATCTATTTTCTTCCTTCCTTCCTTCCTTCCTTCCTTCCTTCCTTCCTTCCTTCCTTCCTTCCTTCCTCCCTCCCTCCCTCCCTCCCTCCCTCCCTCCCTCCCTCCCTCCCTCCCTCCCTCCCTCCCTCCCTCCCTCCCTTCCTTCCTTCCTTCCTTCCTTCCTTCCTTCCTTCCTTCCTTCCTTCCTTCCTTCCTTCCTTCCTTCCTTCCTTCCTTCCTTCCTTCCTTCCTTCTTTCCTTCATAAAAAGTTAGAGCAACAGGATCCAGTGGGTGACCTTGGCATTTTCTGGTGTGACCAAGCATGCCACATTACCTGCTTCAGTCACCTTTGTGGCTATTGGCACAAATTGTTCTTATCTGTCCATTCCTTCAGGGGAAGTCTTCCCATGATGCTTGGGGTAGACATCCCTCTAATTCATTGATGGGTTTGAGATTTTTGATTTCCCTCATCCTGGTTTAGCATGTTTATCAAGGTGGGTTTACCAGGATAGGGTTTACCAGGATATGGCCCCTGTGCATCCTTCAGCTTCTTGGAGCCATGGGTAAGAGCTGGGTGACAAGCGAAGGTGGAGGAGCGGCCCTGAAAAGGACTCAGTACGCCCTCACATCAGAGATACTATAATACCCTGAACAGCCTTGCACCTTAAGAGCTCCTGATAACCCGAGTGTAGGTGTGTGCCTGTGTATATGAGGAGATGCCTGTTGTTGTTACAGAGTTTTGGACGGTAGCCACCGGCTTCCCCCTGCTCCTGTCTCCCCTTTTTAGTGCTTCCTAAGGTTTCTCTAGGCTTCAGTGTAATTTCAATGGCCTTATCTTCATCATGGAGGTGGGAGTGAGAGACAGTGAGACTTGGAATTTAATAACTCTAATAAAACTGGGAGATCATTCATTAATTAATTCATTATTAATTCATTTATTCATCCATCCATCCATGTCAAAGGTCTATTCTAATATTTTATGATATTAGACAAGATGATAATGAGATGGCACATTTGCATATTTGGGGGAAGGAGAAGTGTTGTCCAGGAAATGTTTTTTTATTCGAAACAGGGATCTCCTATTCAAAGTCTGACTTCTTAGTTTTACATAGGAGGGAACTAGGATCAGACCTGTAAAAAAATCATATTCAGAATGAATTTTTTTGTCTGCTAAAAACCTGCATGAAATAGAATCAAGGCAGTATCCCAGCATCTTTCTGAGAAGGGTTTGTGTTGTTAAACAGGATTGGATTGCCAAATGATGATATGGAAAAGCATCAGCATACAAAACTTTTATGTCAGTTATGATTATTTAATCTCTGCCATTTACCAAGTGCATCTTCTCAGCCATGCTGTTGATAAA
Organism: Sminthopsis crassicaudata; assembly: GCF_048593235.1. Classification (NCBI taxonomy): domain Eukaryota; kingdom Metazoa; phylum Chordata; class Mammalia; order Dasyuromorphia; family Dasyuridae; genus Sminthopsis; species Sminthopsis crassicaudata. The sequence continues at coordinate 17,628,475 of NC_133619.1, read as the reverse complement.
CAATGACAGATGAAGTGACCTGAGAGCTTCCCACATCTCCTGGAAACGAAAATAGAGATGGCAAAGAAACACGGAGAGCAATGGGCAATGGCTGATGTTCACCTTGGCTTCTAAGAAAGATGGGATGGCTCAAGGACACTACCCTGCATGTTTTCTAGAAGCTGAACATGTCTCTTGGATCTTTATTTATTTATTTATTTTTCCTGAGGCAATTGGAGTTAAGTGACTTGCCCAGGGTCACATAGCTAGGAAGTGTTAAGTGTCTGAGGCCACATTTGAACCCAGGTCCTCCTGACTACAGGGCTGATACTCTATCCACTGCACCACCTAGCTGTCCTGTGTCACCTGGATCTTGCTTTGGTTTGATGCCATAAGTCCTGCCACTCCCCATGCTTCAAATGTCTTTTGGCAAGATGGCCTTGAAGGTTGGGCATTTTCCTCAAATTCTACCTTTGTGCTATTGTCCAAAATGAAAGATTTTTTTTGGTCAACTTCCTTAGGAAGCTGTTATTGTCTTTGCATTCATAGTGTTTAGCATAGTGCTTGGCGTACTGTAGGTGCTTAATAAATATTGATTATTTCATTTGGTACTTCATATATTTAGTAATATGTTAGAGCTAAGCTGGATTCAGACCCTGATCTATTTGTGTGATCTCTGGAAGTCACTTAACTATTTGGATCTCCATTTCTTCTTTAGGAAAAAGGAAGGAGTTGGCTTTCAAGTGGTGCTTAACTGTCTCTGATACAGTATTCTCATAACAAAAAGCATATTTGGCTAGGACTTAGCAGGTTGTTCATTCCCTTCCTTTTATCTTCTCAATAAAAGTTTTATATTTGTTTTACATATATATCTTGACCCATTTTTAAAAGAAAGGCTTTATTTTTTTCTTAATTTTTATCTAGTGATTTGTTTTTCTCCAAGAAATTTGTAGGGGACTGGTTTTTCCCATTAGCCTTTAGTTGATGGTAATTTTCAATGAAGTTGACATATGAATTTCCCTTTCTTTTCGATTTCAATGGTATCTTATTTTTCCAATTCCACGTAAAGGTAGTTTTCAACATTAATTTCTGTAAGATTTAGAGTTCCAAATCTTTTCCTCCCTCCCTCTTTTACTTCCTTCCTTCTTCAAGACAGCAAACAATCTAATATAGATTATACATTTATAATAATTTAAAATATATTTCCATATTAGTCACGTTGAGAACAAAAATCAGAATAAAATGGAAAAACCCCAAGAAAGAAAAAGCAAACAAACAAAAAAGGTGAAAATACTTTGCTTTGATCTGCATTTAATCTCCATAGTTCTCTCTCTAGATACAGATGACGTTTTCTATCCCAGATCTCTTCAATTGTTTTGGATCACCACATTATAAGGGCTATATCTACCATAGTTGATCATCACATAATCTTGCTGTTGCTGGGTAGGGATGTTCTCCTGGTTCTACTCACTTAATTCAGTATCAATTCATAAGTCTTCCTAGGCTTTTCTGAAAACAGCCTCCTCAATATTTATTATTAAACAATCTTATTCCCTTACATTTGTAGACCATAACTTATTTAGTTACTCCCCAATTGATGGGTATCCACTCTTGGCAAACCAATTTCTAGTATTATGGGTTCTTTTGCTGTGTGTTCTTGAGTGTTGATTTATGTTTTGAACCAATAAAGAGAAGCTGTGCTATCTTAAATGATTGAATACCATCTTCAAAAAAGCCAAAAGAAGGATTTTGAACCAGTCGACTGTATAGATAACCTCCAGATCTCTTCTAACTTTGACATTCTATGATTAGAAAATCAAATTCAAAGGAAGCTATAATTTGGTTAGCAAGTCTTGGAAGACTGGGTTGGAGTTGGAGGATCTGAGCTTAAGTCCCAATTTTGCTACTTCCTATTTGTGCAAAATCGAGCAATTCTTTTCACTTGCTATTTTCAGCTTGCTCATTAAAATCATACATACTTAACAATCATAATGCAAACACAATTTGACAATTTTTTAAGATCCTGAAAATCATTATAAAAATAAATTATTATTCATAATAATTATTTTAGTATTTAACAATATTTATTTCTTTTTAACAATATTTTTTATTCTATTTAACAATATAGGAAAATAGCCTCTTAGCAGAAAGTTTATAGAAGAAAGCTTAGATTTATAGCCACAACTAACATACTGATTTGTTTTGCTTGATTACTTATTTGTTGTTTTTATTTTGCACAAGGTCATTGGGAAGTAATATCAATGTTAAAAACAACAGTAATAAATCATTCCCTTCCATCTCCTTTATTCCCTATGATCATTATTTTCTAATCTTAAATTTTTTATTTAATTATCCATCATTTTTTTTCTTTCTTCCAACTTGGAAAAAAGAAGAAATACAAAGTCCTTGTCACATAGGAATATAGTCAAGCAAAACAAATCCCCACATTGGTCATGTTTAAAAATATGTGTCTGTCTGCATATTACTTTATCATCTATATGTTATGAAGCGAACATTGTTCATCATCATCAATCCTTTGGAATCATGACTACTCACTGCACTGATCAGAGATCTTAAGTCTTTCAGAATTGTTCATTTTTATGATATTGAAATTATAAATTGTTTTCCTGGTTCTGCTCATTTTACTCTATATTAGTTCATACAAATCTTTGAAAACATCCCTTCCATCATTTCTTTCTTTTTAAAAATTATTTTAATAGTTTTTATTTACCAGATATATGCATGAGTAATTTTACAACATTGACAATTGCCAAATCTTTTGTTCTAATTTTTCCCCTCCTCCCTCCCCCCATGTCAGGTTGACCAATACACATTATTTCTTATACTATAGTTTTCCATTATGTTGATATACCATAGTTTGCTTCTCTATACCCCAGTCTATAATCATTTCTTTAGTTTCCAAGTCTTCACCACAAAAGAATGCTGCTAAATATATTTTTGGGCACATATGTGTCATTTAACTTTTTCTTTACCTTAGTAGTGGTTTCTCAGGGTCAAAATGCACGCTTGGTTTAGTAACCTTTTGGAAATAGTTCCTTGTTTTTTTCCTGAATGGCTGGATGAATTCACAGTTCCACCAACAGTATCACTACCCTTCAATCTTTCCCTACCTCCTGGATCCCAATCTTTAAAAAATCCTCACTTGATCCAAATACCCCCTTTAACTATTATTCTATTTGTCTCCTACCTTTCATAGTCACAATCCTAAAAAAAAAGTTGTCTCTTCTTGTTGAGCTCACTTCCTCCCTTTCATTCACTTTGCAAAAAGCTTCTGATTTCATCACTTAGCTGAAAGCATGTTCTTTAAGGTTATTCCCTGATCTCTTAATTGGCAAATCCCATGGCCTTTTCTCAGTCCCCTAGGCATTTTTTCTGGATACCCTGAGAATGTTTAGTAAATAGAGAAAAGCGACTGAAATGGACCAGATAGTCTTCTACATAGCAATTTGCCTGACATATCTGTAGCATTTAACTTTGGTGATCATCCTTTCCTCCTGAATAGTGTCTCTTCTCTAGGTTTTCATGGCTTTTTTTTTTTGGTTTGTTTGTTTTTGTTTTTGTTTTTTGTTTTTTGTTCTCTTTCTACTTAAGCCCATGAAAGATGCTCAAGTTAGATTAGACAAGCATTTATTGGGCATTTATTATGTGTCAGGCACTGTACTAACCACCAGAAAAACAAATACAAGCAAAAGTAAGGACTATTGCTGCCTTTAAATAGCTTATATTCTTATAGTAGACAACAAAGCATAAAAGTAAGTTGAACAAAGGACAGGAAGTAACTTTGAGGGGACAAGGTGGCAAAGTCTAAAGAGATGAAAGCAGAACTAAGTAAAGAGTTATAGGTAAGTGACATGGACTTCCAGCAGGCTCTAAAATGAGAAAATTGATACATGAGGATCTGGTGCATGGGACTAAATGCCAACCACTTTCTTCCTTATTCTTTAAACATTTCCAGGACATACCACAAAGCCCATGGAAACGGGTCCATATTTTCTTGATGGAGTACACTGAGAAGTCCTATCTGGTTAATATAATCTGCTTGAGTGACTGGGGGGTAGAATAAGTGGAAAGCTGGTCTGACAAAGAGAAATCTTTGAGGGGAAAGAAAGGAAGCAGAGGGGACATAAAGATCCTACTCTCAAAAAATACTTATGTTTCTCTCTATGCCATAGACCATGTCTTTGCATGATGTTCTCTCTATTTTCTTGTTAAAGCTTGTCTCAAGACTTGAACAGAACCAACTTCATTTAGGAGATGTGATTTAATGTGACCATAAAAACAAACAAATAAAACCCCAAGAGAATGTGTATTAAACTTCCTTCTCCTATTGCTTACTACTATGTGATCTTGAGTTAGGCATTTCACATCATGGAGCATCAGTTCCTTCACTTTAAAATAAAGAAATTGCTTATTCCCCTTGATTTTTTTTTCCTGAGGCAATTGGGGTTAAGTGACTTGCTCAGGGTCACACAGTTAGGAAGTGTTAAGTGTCTGAGGTCAGATTTGAACTCAGGTCCTCCTGACTTCAGACTGGTACTCTATCTACTGCACCATCTAGCTGCCCCTTCCCCTGGATTTCTAAGTCTAAATACAAGAACACTTCTTGTAGAAGCCAGGACTGCTTAGAAAATTTCAGATCACAGTATTTAGAGACAATCAAGAAAATAATATTTATTACTTTATAATCGGAAAAAATAATTACAACCAAACCATTATTAGTCAGCTTCACTGACAATTTTATTTATGACTTGACCTCAAATGAGTTTGGAATGTTCCCATGGAGTGAAAATATTCAAATATTGCCTTGAAGCCTTTGAAAGCAGTGCTCAAAGGGAAGTGTTAAAAATATTTTAAGCACCTAAAATATGACCACATTAAAAGTATGTAAAAAAGTTCCCCTTCAGGGACTGCCTTGAGCAGATCAATAGTCATTTGATGTACAAATATGGATTTTAATACAAAATGCACGTTGCAAAGGAAATCATCACTGACAGAGTTTTTTTTCAGAAGGTTGCCCCAAGTCCAACTGGGTCTAAACAAAATCTCTACAGGCTTTGTGGAGATCCAAGATGGGCACCCTTTGAATCAAGCCATCAGATTAAAGTATTATCTTAAGCAACTGAAGATGATAGGTAAATCTTAAAATTATATAAAAATGGCTCCTCTTGTTATTATTCTTTGAAAGATGCCACAGCAAAGACAGCTTAGTTTAATGATGATTTTGGTTGTTATGAGAATTATAAAACAAGGAGATCACTATCATAATGAAGGATGTCCAGTGCAGAGCCAATCTTTCAATTAAATATTTACTAAATTAAATTGAGTAAATTAAAAATTTACTAAATCTGTACCAGATGTACCAGAAACTTTTAAAGTACTGGGGTTATAAATATAAAATATCAAAAAGAGCTTACATTTTATGATAGATAAGTACTTGTGGTTTGTCCTTTGTTCTCGAAGAGGACCATGACATCAGGTGCCATGACATGCCAGTAAATTGGATTTGAAGAGGGAGGGTTGTGCAAGGTCACCCACCTCACTTTGCCCTCCAGAGCCATCTGGGTTCATTGGCAAGATATAGGTCAAGAAGATTTAAGATGGCCCTGGATGAAATGGGAGATCTTGGCTTTTTAAAGTAAAAATCTTTAAGGTCTCAGTTTGACTGAGGCAACACCCATTCAGTGACTAAGGCTTTCCCCTAGACCAAAAAGAATCTGTGAAAGAGGAGACACTATACAAACACATACGGCAGAGATATGCAATGTGGCTGACCCAGGCTTAACTCTGAAGCTCAGACCAATTTGAAGCAACAGCATTTCCAGCCAATGGGAAAAAAAGGTTCCTTTTAATTGTGTGGTAGGCCAGTGAGGAATGCCCACTCATGCTCCAGTTTGTGATTAGCCCAGTATATTCCACATGGGTAATGCAGATGGCATTTACGCATTCACCAGATCTCAATAACACTGTGCCCCATGTGAAAAACTTCCCATCCTTGGCAAACAGGCAGGTGTATACTTTGAATACAATCTAGCATAATTTTCTTGGGGCTGAGAAGATGCAGAAGTCTTTTTTTTCATGTGATTTGCCAGTGTCATCTGAGAAAGTCTCATTTTCCATCTGGCTACACATCTTTGAACCTCGTCATGCTTTCTAGAATCTTATCATCCTGCAAGATTACATCACCCTGAAACTTATACCCTCTCACTACCCCTGGCTTTCCGGTCCTTCCCATCCTCCCTCTGATTAGAGAGTGTAAAGACTGGATAATGGAGAGCTCCTCCCACATCATGACTATTTAACTGAAAAGAGTTAATGTAGTGTGAACTTAGAGGCAGTTCCACATAGTCAGTGGAAATCACAATGATAGGGCAGCCAGAGAGGGAGGAGGCAGTGGAGAGAACATTGGCTCTGGATTCAGGAGGACCTGAGTTCAAATGTGGCACTTGACACTAGCTAGCTGTGTGACCTGGGCAAGAAAAGGAAAGAAAGTCACAGTTATGAACCAATAGAAACTTTTGTGAAATCGATAACAAAAAAGGGAACAATTCCCAATGTTTACCAACTTTACAAAGTTCTCAACAAATGCCTGGTATTGTTTGCTTGAATGGTTTTTCTCAAGCAAAACAAAACAAAACAAAACAAAACAAAACAAAACAAAACAAAAAAAAAAAAGGAAAAAAGGAAGAAAGGAAAGGAAGAAAGAAGGAAAGAGGAAAATCCCAAGGATAAAATAATAGATTTCTTGCCTTAGAAATCCAATTTCTCAGACCACGTAGAATTCTTCCCATAGAGAAGTCAACTGTCATAAATAAAAACTCTGCCATGGTTTTCTCCATATATAATATCATCCAAATAGGGTCTGGACAACATTTTCTAGGGATCTTTATGGAAAACACATCAACATTTCTCTAGGTGTTCCTGTATCATAATGCAATCTTATGAAAGGCACTGCCAAATTTCCCCTGGCTCCAAGGTACCTCAGATATCTCCCAATAGATATCAATGACTTCAGGATAATCCAAAAGGAACTTCAAGACTATCTAACAGGTTCAATTAAGAAAAGGACAAAATCAAATACTTGGAGTTGCTCTGAACATAGGCAGATTTTATGAAGTTTTAGGGAATATTGATCTCACAATAGGACAAGCAATGTGTATTTTTTTAAATGCAAAAGGAAAAAAAAATCAACACTTTCCAACCAGTATTCTTGAGATACAAACTCTATATTTTTCATTTTGGAATCAATACCAATATTTACACAAGATTCAGTCATACAAGTATCCCTCAAAGAATCCATAAATGAAAAATTTACAAAATTACCTTAATGGAACTGACTTGAAAGGAAACGTATCCTGGATAACAATAGCTAATATTTCTATAGTGCTTACCGTGTGCCAGGCATTATGTTAAGCTCTTTACAATTATTATCTCATTTGCTCCTCACAATCCTGGGAGTCAAGTGCCATCATTATCTCCATTTCATAGATGGGGAAACTGAGGCAAAGACTTGTCTGGAATAATAAAGCTAGTAAATGTCTGAGAATGAAAAAAAAAAACTTCACTTCTTGAATACAGCCTGGTAAATTTTATCTACCATGATAGCTTCCCTGGATGGAGTGTGAGAGGGTGACAGTGGTGGAGAATCAATAGTACAATTATAATTTAGGGATTTTTTTTTTCCCCTGAGGCTGGGGTTAAGTGACTTGCCCAGGGTCACACAGCCAGGAAGTGTTCAGTGTCTGAGCTCAAATTTGAACTCGGGTCCTCCTGAATTCAGGGCTGGTGCTCTATCCACTGTGGCACCTAGCTGCCCCTTAGGGATTTTTTTTTAGTAAATTTCTCCAGGATCCCACAAATTTAGGGTCTCTAAAACTTAAACTACAAGGGGGAAGGTCTTTCTAGTTATTCTCTTAAATGTGAAGGGCTTTATTTTATCCTGCAGCAAGCCCTACATGAAACATGGTTGACTGGTCCCATTTTCTCATGACTGTAGAGTTCCTTCTTACCTAAAGATTACTCTTAAGATTAAGACTTTAGAATTATTTTGAAAATTAGCTTCAGTACCCTGAAGGGTCTGAGATCTCTCTCTTAGTGTCATCATCCCCCATCCCCAGATGTGTCCTCTCATTTTAGGAGCCCAGTCACTAGCATCCCAGTTCCATTTAGCCAATTAAAATAACTTTTATAAGGGAATATTTATTTAGAAGCTATAGCAAGAACAAATATGCAAACAGTCTTCCCACAACCTCAGAGACATAATCCTCATATTTACCTTGTCCAGTCCTTCTTGGCTACAATTAAGTTGATGTGGACTGTTATATCCGGAGAGAAAGTTCCCTTATCCCCTAAAAGCTCAACTCTGTTAATCCACAGGTTCCAAAGAGTGAGCTGCCTGTAGAATGGCCAAGTTGTTCTGCTTGGGGACATCTTTCTTTAGTTACCTCTTAAAGGAGCAGTCCTGAAAAAGCCTGGTAAGTGGTACCATGAATTATGCATAAGGGACTTATTTCAAGTCATGCATTTAAAATGGGCATTAAAAATATAACCTTGATTCTCTGTTTTCTTTGCAACCAGCCCCAGGAGCTCACCAGCACAGAAGCAAAATGGAGTCTGATTGATTGGATTGGAGACATTTACATAATGGGAAATTTCTCACGGAGTAAAAAGCCAATCCCATAAAAACAGATGGCTCCTTGCAGAGAGCAACCAGACTCGGCTCTTGGATGACTCTCTTTTGGACTTCTCTTTCCTGTGCTAACTGATGGATCTCTCATGTTAATCTTCTCAGTCTTGACCTTGCCTCTATTCCATAGGCTGGAAAATGGAAGGGAAGTGGGTTACTGAAGCCTTCAGATAGAAGCAGAGGAGTTTTAAGAGCTAATTCTCCTTCCATCACATCCTGCTGAAGGGGCCGACAGAAGCCAATGTCTAATCTTGTGGTGATTCTCCATTAGGTTCCGGTGTCACTAATTTTTTATGGATGAATCCCATTTTGTACTGATGTGAGAAGATTCCCTCTCAGCATCAGGGAAACCTAAATACAAGAACATGGAAGAAATATACATATCAAGTGAAACCAAAGGAACCAAGGAAGATTGTGATCACAGGGTCGTCAGATGACTAAACTCCCCATCAAGAAAGCTGTGATCAAGCTCCAATAAATCCATCTGCAGAACTTCTATAATGGATCTACCGATAATTTAACCAATGGAAATCCTTCCTTCTATATAACCCAAAATTGAGCCATATTCTGTGACTCAAATCTTATGAAAATGGAAACTATTCAATTGTCCTTCTTATAATAAAACTAACATTAGAATGTCAAATCTTTTTTGTATCTTCAGCACAGTGTCTGGTACATAGTCAATGCTAAATAAATGCTTATTGACTGACTTTCATTCACATATATTACACATCCTACAATTTCAGAGGTTCAAGGATTGTCTTGGGAGCACTTTTTCAGGAGCTCAAAAGAAGCACAAGCTGCACAAATTTGGACACATATCCACTTTTTTTTTGATGTTTCTTTCTTTGGTAACCAATGTGGTTGTTGTTGTTGTTGTTGTTGTTGTTGTTGTTGTTGTTGTTGTTGTTGTTGTTGTTCTTCTTCTTCTTCTTCTTCTTCTAATAGCTTTTTTATTTACAAAATATATGCATATTAATTTTTCAGCATTGACAATTGCAAAACCTTTTGTTCCAACTTTTCCCCTCCTTTCCCCCACCCCCTCCCCCAGATGGCAGGTTGACCAATACAGACACATATCCATTTTAACTGTTTAGATGGATTATTTGTACCTGGCTTGTGGTAGAGCTCTCTTGGCTCATACTGGTGTGATGAGCCACAGACTATATTATTATAGATTAATCAGACACATTGTACCTGACCTTGACATAGTGATTTCATTTTGGTCCTCTTGGGTTACAGAGGACAACAGCCATTTTGGGAATAATTAGAGAAATTATGACTTGAGCCCCCGTTCATAGAATATAGTTCATTACAGCCAGTCAGATAAACTCAGTGGCAAAAACATTTAATCAAAACAATGGAAATAACAAGGAGGCAGACACAACTGCAACTTTTACCTCTAGATGGGCTGTAGTGAAATTTCCCTTTAATTCCTCTGATTCCCCAGTAGAAAGGTAAGATGGAGTCGCTTCAGAACTCACAGTGCAGGGGTAAGCACTTAGAGTATCTGATTCTTAGAATTTTTTTTAATAATTTTTCCTCCTTGTTTTCCCTTCTACCCAAAGGAACTAGATTTAAACCAAACATCCCATTTCCCTGGGAATGTTGCAAATGCTATACGTGTGCCCGATGGCAGAGTTGCTTCCTTTCTTTACTGGAAGTCTTTTAACTGTGATGAGTGTGCAGTGTGCAGGGGTGTGTGTATATGTATATGTGTATGTATTTTGTGTGTGTGTGTATGTGTATGTGTGTATGTATTGTGTGTGTATGTATTTTGTGTGTGTGTGTGTGTGTGTGTGTGTGTGTGTGTGTGTGTGACTTTAAAAGGTACAATTCCAGCAGAATGGCCAGCCAGCTACTTCACCTGTGCTTTTATGCAGAGTGACTCCTCTGTGTCTTGGAATCCCACAAGGCTCAGCACCTTTTCTGATTCCTTTCTCTGTTAATCCCATACTCTCTGAAACTGCTTTGTATTTATCTTACACATATCTTGTGCTTATTCACCTGGGAACATAGTGTGTTCTCACAGTAAAACAGTAAACCCCATGAGGACAGGAGCTGTCTCATATTTGGGATTCACACTTGCAGTCAGCCCATAATAAATGCTTTTTATTATTATTGCTGTTATTATAAAAGTCCCTCCATCTCTGGAGTTATCAGGTTCTAGTTACAATTTCTGGGTTCGAGTATTCCATGGTATATTGTTCCATGTAATTTTCTTCTGGCTGAATAATTTGCTATTCCCTCCCGCCCGTGCAGACACTGTGGGAAATAAAGTCCTAAGATCTGTCCATCCCATCAGTAATTTTACAAAATGCTTTACATAATCAACTCCTTTGATAGTCCAAGCCACACTGCATGAAGGGACATTAAACAGACGTCAGCCCCAGTTTGCAGATGAAGCTCAGAGAATAAATGCTTTGTAGGGATCACATAGCTACTGAGGTTCAGAGGTAGAATTTGCATCCAGCCATCCTTTCTATGCTGCTATGCTGGCTTTCCTTTTATGATAGACAGGAACTGCAGCCCATCGAGTTAGCAGGTTCAGTCTCGCTTTGAAGCCCATTTTGATGGTCTGCTTTCCTTCCAGCTCAGGAATGTTAGGATAAAAATATAGATTCAGTTGCATTTTGAACAGTAGCTTTAAAAATGACCTTAAAATGATCCAGATCAGAATTATATACATACTAACACATACTAAATCTAAAGAGATAGAGACAGAAAAAAAGAGAGACAGACAGGCAGACAAATAGACAAACAGACCGACAGAGACACACATGGATATATGCACATATATAAATGTATGTGTCTGTCTATCTATCTATCTATCTATCTATCTATCTATCTATCTATCTACCTATTTCTCTATCTATTTATCTATCTATCTATCTATCTATCTATCTATCTATCTATTTATCTATCTATCTATCTATCTATCTATCTATCTATCTACCTATTTATCTATCTATCTATCTATCTATCTATCTATCTATCTATCTATCTATCTCTCTATCTCTCTATCTAACAGACCATTAGGGGCACAATGGATGCTGCTTTCTACATGAGGATTCTGGGAAATATAGTGATGATGACCCCAAGATGTGAACTGGGCAGGCAGGGGAACTAGTCTGTGAAGACTGGTGAGTGTTAGGAGCAGTCACAGTAGCAACAACAGTAGCAATCTAAAGAGAAGAAGCAGATATGGGAGAAAGGGGAGAGAGAGAGAGGATGAGAAAGGAAGAGAGAGAGTCTGTGAGAGAGTGGAAAAGTAGAATTGAGAGGCTGCTGCAAATGGGAGTCCTGTTTCCCTCCTCCCCCCAAATCAGCTACAAGCTGCCAGGAGGGAGCAGTCCAGAGAGGGAGCTGGGCTGAATCCCTTCAGCTATGAACCCCTGCAATGGAGGGGCCATTTCTTTCACCTCTTCCTCCCTCCTTACTCTCCCCTTCTAACCAAAGGGACCAGATTTAAACCAACTGTCCCATTTCCCTGGAAATGTTGTAAATGCCATAGGTGTGCCTGATGGCCAAAGAGTTGCTTCCCTTCTTTATTGGAAGTCTTTTAACTGTGATGAGTATGCAGTGTGCAGGGGTGTGTGTGTGTGTGTATGTGTGTGTGTGTGTGTGTGTGTGTGTGTGTGTCTTTAAAAGATTTTGAAAAGTAGTCTCCACGCTATTTAAGCCTGAACTTCTGGGTTTGACCGGCTAGGTGCCCACCTGGGAGCACATTTTATCACCATTTTATTCTGTTTATAAACTATTATAAATTTCCAAGAGCAAAATGGAAAAGGAAGCAACAAGCCTTTAGTTTTATCTGTCCCTCAGAGAGAGAGAAAAAGAGAGAAAGACAGGCAGACAGATAGACAAATAGACCTACAGAGACACACAGAGAGAGACAGAGACATAGAGAACAGAAATAGAGAGAGGCACGCAGACAGAGATAGAGGGAAAGATACAGAGACACACAGAGAAGAGGAGAGAAACACACACAGAGAAATATACAGAGACAGACAGAGGGACACAGAGGAGAGGAGAGGAGAGGGCAGAGAGACAGAGACATACATAGATAAGAGGAGAAAAACAGAGAAAGAGACAGAAAAAAAGAGAAAGAAACAGAGACACAGAGAGAAACAGAGAGAAAAGGGAGAGGAGAGGTAAAGAGGGGACAGGGATTCAGTGCCTGTACTAGTAGAATGTAAGCTCCTTAAGGATAGAATCTGTTTCCTTTTGTCCACGCAGTATCACATATCTCTAGTAAAGGAAGAGGGGGAGAGGGAGAAGGGAAGAATGGGAAGGGTGGGGGGTAGAAAGATTCCCCAGCTATGCCATTAGAATATAAGTTTCTTAAGAGCAAAATTTCTATTTTTTCTTTTTTTCTTTTGTCCTTATATTTCCTCTGCCTAGTATGGTGACCTTACACTTAGCAGGTGCTTAATAAAAGTTGAACTAAATTCCATTTTTGGCCATTGTAATTAATATGAGTTAAGATCTCTCTCTCTCCCTCTGTCTGTTTGTCTCTGTCAGTGTCTCTCTGTCTCTCTGTCTCTCTCTGTCTCTCTCTGTCTCTCTCTGTCTCTCTGTCTCTCTGTCTCTGTCTCTCTCTCTCTCTCTCTCTCTCTCTCTCTCTCTCTCTCTCTCTCTCTCTCCCTCTCTACTTTTCTCCTTCTCTCCATCTCTCCCTCTCTCCCTCCCCTTTCTCTCTGTTTAACATTATAGTAGCCATTATGAATAAATTTTTCTGAAATCATGATTACTACCCTTGCTTTCTTCATTTCCTTCATACATTGGTTCATATAAGTTAAGAAAAATCTCAATTTTTGGAATTCTGTACATCCATCACTTTCCCCAGTGCAATGATGGTTCACTATATCCCATGCCGTGACTTATTCAGTGATTTCCTTGTCAGTGGGCACCCATTATGTTTCCAGTTTTTGCTACCGTGAAATGTGCTCCTATGAAAATTTAATATATACGGGACCTTCATAGTGTTTTTGGTCCTACTTGGGGCACTAGAATTGATGTGTCAAAGAGCATGACCAGTTTGGTTCTAAAAAGTTCTGCAAGACTACAGGTTTAGAGCTGGAAGACATGTTCTTATATAATTCCAAATTATTTTTCATAATAGAAAATGGGCCACATCTTAGTTTATTGATTGGCAATCTCATCTGAGTTGGTCAAACTCTATTCTAGAGAGCCTTCCCATTTCTGAGAACTCTTCTTTCTCAATATTTTATATCATGAATCTATTTAAGAAATAGAGTATTCTCATTTTACAGAGGAAGTCTGATGCCTGGACAGGAGAAGTGACTTGCCTAAAATCCCTAAGAGAGTTAGGGTTTGAATCCTCTGAATCCACATATCTAAGGTTCTTTCTGATAATTCACATGATACATGGGACTCCTAACTCATGCTTGTTGATAGACTCCTTGACTCTTCCCTTATCTTCTCTAAGCTTATTATATACTACTCATATAAGACCTAACTACACTTCCCAAGTAAGATTTAGAGCATTTAGGTCAGTTTTAATCAGTCTTGTATTTTCATTTTATAAATGGAGAAGCTGAGATTCAGAAAGGACAATGACTGGACCAAGATCAAGTAAATGACCAAGTTAGAATTTGCACCCAGATCTTATTCTGTGTCAGCCCAAAATGAGGGCAGAGTCTCTGTTTTCCATTTTTTTCTACTCTTCAAGAATTCATCTGATGCTGGCTGAATGCTTCCTCCTGCAAGATCTTTATTCCTCTGCCTGGAGAAGAATGCCAAACTCAGCACATGCACCAGGAAGGCACCAACATGTCCAAACCCAACACACGCATCAGGAGGGCATCAACCTGCTCCCAGATGGGGCTGGGCTGAGACTGAGGGATGTGGAGGCTGAGAGGAATTCTCCACTGGGGCTCTTTCCGGGATGTCCTCCACTTGGAGAGTACTTCCCCTGTAACTTGTGGTTGAGATCATTGAGTGAAGTCACTCTTAGCCAGAATTGTAATGTAAAAAGGAAAGTGCTGGATCCCCTTCCCTCTCATGGGCCCATTTTGACAAGACTTGCCAAGAGTCTGGTGGAGGGGAGCCCCAGGTCTGCTGACTGATGTTCAAGCAAGGGAAGTAGCCAGGAGGTCAAAGGACAGTCTCCAGCTGTTGTTGTCTGGGAGAAATGAGGACTGCAGGCTTTTATGTGTAGTAGACTGAAAGCTCCCAATCAAGTTATCTCAATTTTGACACTTCTCAGAGCAGGATGGTGTTCTCTACCTCATCCTCCCCTCCCATTCATCTTTTTTTTTTTTAATGAACATTTCTTTTTTCTTTCTTCTCCTTCTCCTAACTGAGCAACAATAACAAAAGCCAAACAAAGCTTTTTTTTTCTTTCCTCTTTTTGTTATTTTATTTAATGTCTATTCTTGACAGAGGGAAAAGATAAAAAAAATCTCAACATTATTGTAAAAATCATCAATTTTTAAAAATTATGATCAATTATAGACCTACGTACAAATCACTAATACACATTTCAATGTAGAAATGGCACTAAACTAGATGTATGAGGTTATATAAGTACTGTAATCTCTCAGGGCTTCCGATTTCTCTTCTATAAATAGACAAAATTTGCTAAAGTAGTGAATGTCCTTTCAGCATGGACAATTCATGATTATAAGAGTACAAACACTGAACTAGCTGTTTCTATGTATACCACACATACATATGTGAGAGGGAACCTAAAGGAAAATATTAATTTATACCCAAAAGCAATTATCAATTACCTTATCAAATAAAGCTTTTGTAACAAATAAGAAAATTCTCGTGTCAGCCATATCAAAAAACATACATTTCGTTCTATATTTCTGTCAGGAGATGGGTAGAGTTTTTATCTTTTGTCTTCTGGAATTGGGCTCAGAAATCTCAAGCTTTCCAAGTTGTTCTTGCTTACAATGTTGTTATTGTCTCCAATGACATCCAGATTCTTCTATTTCATTCTATGTCAGTTTTCTCCGAAGTCCCTCATCTCCTCATTTCAAATAGCACAATAATATTTTGTTATATTTATACATGGTGCAGCTAGGTGGTGCACAGACCGCCTGGCCTGGAGTCAGGAAGACTCATCTTCATGACTTCAACTCTGGCTGAGGACACTTATTGGATGTGTGACCCTGAAAAAGTCACTTAACTCTATTTGCCTCAGTTTCCTCATTGGTTAAACAGGTTGGAGAAGGAAATAGCAAACCACCCCAGTATCTCTACTAAGAAAACCCCAAACGGGGTCATGAAGAATTGGACACAACAGAAAACGAGTGACTAATATTCACATACCGTCATTTGTTTACTCATTTCCCAAAAGATGGGCACCCTCTTAGTTTCCAGTTCTTTGCCACCACAACAAAGAGATACAATAGATATTTTTGACGTACTTTATTTCTTTCTTTGATCTCTTTGGTCTTTGATGCTGGATCAAAGGGGAAGCAGTTCTGTGACTTTTTGGACATAATTTCCAATTGCTTCCAAGAAATCCAGGTCAATTTTCTGCACACATTTTCTGATAAAAACTTGTTGAATGAATGAATGAATGGGCTGAACAAAAGTTAGCAAAAAGAGAGTATATTATAGTGGAAGAATTCTGCTATCTAGAGGCAGAAGAGACCAGGGGTGGAAATCTACCTCAATTAACCGATTAGAATAGGGACTGCAGTTGTGATTTTATTGACATAGGGAATTCCCAGGTGAGGAAAGTCCCTCCATTAATGCAGCTGGGCACCTTTTCAGTGGCTTGTCTTAAAGAGCAGCCTATACTCATAGTGAGAGGGTGATTTTCCTAGTGTTATCTAGACGTGTGTGCGAGGAACATGACTTGAATCCAGGCTCTAACCAATGAATTAACAAGGATTTTAAAGCTTTCTGTGTGCCAAAACAATGTGCTAGCCTTGGGGACACAAGGCTCAAAGTGAAATGTTCCTTTCCCTCTAGGATCTTTCAGAAGAGACAACATGAATCCAATTCTTACTGCTAGGTGACTGTAGTTGAATCACAGAACCACCCTGAACATTTGTTTCCTCCTCTGTAAAATGGCGCCCCAAATCAGGGACCGTTTCTGTTTTGTCTTTGCATCCCTGGGACTTTGGCACATAGTGGGTGCTTTTGTGGTTCAATCATTTTGTGGGTTATGTATGACTCTGTGATTTTATTTAGAGCATTCTTGGCAAAGACACTGAATAGATGCTTAATGTTTGATTAATTGCATGAAAAGAAGCTCTTAATTTCATAGATTCAAAGGTCTGGGCCTAGAAGGGCTTATAGGCCGAAGAAGCCATATTTCCCAGTTTTTCCTATTAATGCAGGGGCTGGGAGGTCTCTGTTTGGGAGATGGGAGGGTCATAGAGATGTCTGGAACTCTGTTCTTCAGTAAAGGGCAAGGGGGCAGAAGAACATCTCCAAATGAAGAGGAAGTGAGAGTCCTTACTGTGTGCATTGCTACGTTAAAGCAAACCAACTAACCAATCCTTCTGATAAGCAAAGGCTTTGAGGGTTATTCTTGGGAGCAGGAAGGGTGCAGGGTGCTCGCTCCATCTCATTAATGACTAATCAAATGCCTTCTCTGCTGTGGCCCAGTTTAGCGTGTGAATGCTCAAGATAAGCTCCTGACCTTTTCTTTCTCCAAATGGACTGTGGGAGTTGCTGTGGGTGCAGGACTCTCCAGGCTGGAGATAATGACAATCCAATTTGCAGGTCACACTTTTCTGTCCCCTGCTGACAAGTGCCCATTGCAGGCGACTTGTTGGAGAGTTGTGTGATATTTCAGATAGTGCACGCTGCCTCTGGACAGTGTGTCAGCACCTGAATGCTCCCTGCTCCCCAGGGCCAATTCTGAGAAGCACCCCCAGCCTTTCTGCTCTATCTCTTTGACAGTTGAGGGAAAAGGAAGAACAGCAGCCACCAGAAGGAGAAAAAGGCTGCCACATGAATCCATGAAGATAAATTAAAGGAAAATTAGCTCATGGGAAGGTGTTTTGTTAATAGTCCATTATAATGTGAAGGAACAATTTTCACCAGTGGTAGTGGATGGGTTTGTAAGGACTGTCTCGCCTCTCTGGATCGGAGTTTTCCCATCTCTAAAGATCTGGGCTAGATGAATTCTAAAGTCTATTGGGTTTTTTAGCCTTTGATTTATGATCCTGGATGCATAGAGTTCCTTGAATGGGAGTATGGGATTAAAAAAAAATCCCCCTTCCTATGTGACACAAATTCATGAGTTTCTTCTAGTTTTGTGAGCTTATTGGGGTAGCTTAGATTTACAAAATTCATACATAATACAATTCTCCCTCTCTGCCATTCCATTCCATCTTCATCACCTTTAACCCACTTATCTTCCTTTGGAGTCTAGCTCAATTCAATTTGAGTGTCTACTGTATACAGAACACCAGAGGGATTAGACAACAACACCACTAAAGTAAATAATTGTGAGGTCTTGGGGGGAAAGGTTGCAGCCAACTTGAAGGAATCAGGGAAGGTTACTTGGAAAAGATGGTCTTGTGAGCTGGCTATTAAAGAATAGGCAGAAATTCACCTGGTGAAGAAGGGGAACAAAGACAGTAAAGACATGGAAAATAGAATCATTAAAGGTTCAGAGATGAACTATTAAGGGACTCAAGATAAACCGACAGCTGGCCTTTTCATATACAGTGGAGCTATTCCTTCTTCAGAATTTTTCTAAGGTAGAGTGCTTCCTTGACATCTGAAAGTGTCTTCCTTCCCTTTACATTTAGTGTGTATCTTTTGCCACTTCTAACCTTCAGCTTTATTTATTTATTTTATTATAGCTTTTTAAATTTACCAGATATATGCATGGGTAATTTTACAGCACTGACAATTGCCAAACCTTTTGTTCCAATTTTCCCCCTCCTTCCCCTCACCCCTTCCCCAGATGGCAGGTAAATCAATACATGTTAAATATGTTAAAGTATAAGTTAAATACAATATATGTATATATGTCCAAATAGTTATTTCTTCAGCTTTATTTATAAAGTCTGTATAAAACTGAAGATATTCTGATTATCGCTTCCTGGATCTTCGTGAATGGAATTTCTTCAGTCAGAAGGAAATGGAGTGTTGAGTCAGCTGCTTGTAAGAGCTTGATCTAATGGATTAAGAGCACTGGGCTTAATAACATCAGGAAAATCTGGGTTCAAATCCATCCTTCAGACATTTCCTAATGTGGATATCTCTTCCTCTCTCTAGACCTCAGCTTTTTAATTTGTAAAATGACGGGATGGGGTGTGACCTACAAGGCACTTCTCTGGTCTAGATTTGTGATTCTTCTGATTAGTTCCTTTATCTCCAGGATCTCTGGGTATCAAGTGAAATCACAAATATGATCAGATAAGGTTTTTTTTAGGTTACTTCAGTTACAAAAAACATTTTAGCTTAGGTTTGGCCAGTGAATTCAAGCCACAGATATTGAATAAACCAATCTCCTCTCCTATTGCTAATCCATTCTTGGGCTTTCTAGTTTTCTTTTCTATGAATATACTTGGTTTTTGATCTGTCTATTTCATTATAGAAATGAAAGGAAGCCAGATTTGGTTGCTGGGGAAGCTCTAAATTTCCTTCTCATCAACTTGCTTCCTTTAATTTTGACATTTCAAATTTTTTTTGATACTTTTAAAAATTAATTTTATAACTTTTTTTTGATAGTACATATGCATGGGTAATTTTTTTTACAACATTATCCCTTGCACTCACTTCTGTTCCGAATTTTACCCTCCTTCCCTCCTAGATGGCAGGTATTCCCATACATGTTAAATGTGTTATAGTATATCCTAGATACAATATATGTGTGTAGAACCGAATTTCTTGTTGCACAGGAAGAATTGGATTCAGAAGGTAAAAATAACCTGGGAAGAAAAACAAAAATGCAAACAGTTTATACTCATTTCCCAGTGTTCCTTCTCTGGCTGTAGCTGATTCTGTCCATCATTGATCAACTGGAACTGGATTAGATCTTCTCTTTGTCGAAGATATCCACTTCCATCAGAATACATCCTCATACAGTATTGTTGTTGAAGTGTATAATCATCTCCTGGTTCTGCCCATTTCACTTAGCATCAGTTCATGTAAGTCTCTCCAAGCCTCTCTGTATTCATCCTGCTGATCATTTCTTACAGAACAATAATATTCCATAACATTCATATACCATTATTTACCCAACCATTCTCCAACTGATGGGCATCCATTCACTTTCCAGTTTCTAGCCACTACAAAAAGGGCTGTCACAAACATTTTGGCACATACGGGTCCCTTTCCCTTCTTTAGTATTTCTTTGGGATATAAGCCCAGTAATAGCACTGCTGGATCAAAGGGATGCACAGTTTGATAACTTTTGGGGCATAATTCCAGATTGCTCTCCAGAATGGTTGGATTCTTTTACAACTCCAGCAACAATGCATCAATGTCCCAGTTTTCCCACAGCCCCTCCAACATTCATCATTAATTTTTCCTGTCATTTTAGACAATCTGACAGGTGTGTAGTGGCATCTCAGAGTTGTCTTAATTTGCATTTCTCTGATCAAGTAGTGATTTGGAACACTCTTTTATATAAGTGGAAATAGTTTCAATTTCGTCATTTGAAAATTGTCTGTTCATATCCTTTGACCATTTATCAATTGGAGAATGGCTTGATTTCTTATAAATTAGAGTCAGTTCTCTATATATTTTGGAAATGAGACCTTTATCAGAACCTTTAACTGTAAAAATATTTTCCCAATTTGTTACTTCCCTTCTAATCTTGTTTGCATTAGTTTTGTTTGTACAAAAGCTTTTTAATTTGATGTAATCAAAATTTTCTATTTTGTGATCAATAAGGATCTCTAGTTCTCCTTTGGTCACAAATTCCTTCCTCCTCCACAAGTTTGAGAGGTAAACTATCCTATGTTCCTCTAATTTATTTATGATCTCATCCTTTATGCCTAAATCATGGATCCATTTTGATCTTATCTTGGTATATAGTGTTAGGCGTGGGTCCATACCTAATTTCTTCCATACTAATTTCCAGTTTTCCTAGCAGTTTTTGTAAGATAATGAATTCTTATCCTAAAAGTTGTAATCTTTGGGTTTGGTACCTTGGTATTTGAATTGTTTTTTCCTGGCTGTTTGTAATATTTTTTCCTTAGTCTGATAGTTCTGAAATTTGGCCACAATATTCCATGGATTTTTTTTTCAGGGTCTTTTTCAGAAGGTGTTTGATGAATTCTTTCAGTGTCTATTTTCCCTTCTGGTTCTGTTACTTCTGGACAGTTCTCTTTGATGATTTCCTGTAAAATAGTATCTAGGCTCTTTTTTTTTCATCATAATTTTCTGGAAGTCAAATAATCCTCAGATTATCTCTCCTAGATCTATTTTCCATGTCTGTTGTTTTTCCAAGTAGATATGAAATATTTCTTTCCATTTTTTTAATTTTTAAATTTTTTTTTTTTTTTTTTTTGGTTTTGCTTGACTGATTCTTGATGTCTCAGGGAATCATTCTTTTCTATTTGTTCAGTTCTGATTTTTAATGAGTTATTTTATTCATTAGCTTTTTTTTCCTTTTTTTTTTTTACTTTTTTTTGTATATGTCCAATTGAGTTTTTAAATGAGTTGTTTTGCTCTATGGACTTTTTTTCCATTTCACTAATTTTTTTTTTAGTGAGTTATTTTCTTTTTCCAATTCACAAATTCTGTTTCCTTGTACTTCTTGGGAGTTTTTTACCTTTTCCAATTCACATTTCAGGAGTTTGTTACTCTCTTGCATAGCTTCTCTTTCCTTCCCCATTTTTCTTCTGGCTCTCTTTTAAGATTTTTAATAGTCTCTTCTAGGAGAGCCTTTTGTGTTGGGAACCAATAATTGTCTGGAGACTGCTATTAGTCTCCTCAGGGTTGAAAACCTGCTCTCTTTCTGTATAGAAGCTATCAATTGTCCTTTTAATTTTTTTAATTCATTTTTTAAAGCCTGTAGGGTATGTCTTCAGAGCCAGGAGGTTACCAGCTTCCTCTGCAGAGCAGGGATAAGTGTATGAACAGCCTATGGCTGCAAAGAGTGGCCAGGTATGGGAGTGTTCTGGGAAATAGTTCTCCAATGGAAGTGACTCAGGCCTGCACGGCCCAGCTGCAGGGGATGTGTGTGTGTGTGTGTGTGTGTGTGTGTGTGTGTGCATGTGTGCCCTGTTAAGAACCCCGATGGTTGGATTAATGACTGCCTTGAGGTAAGAGGCTGAGCAGTGAAAGTGTCACTACCACAATCCAAAGTCTGCTGAGGGGCTATGGGTATTAGCAGCTGACCAGCTAATAGCCCTGCTCCCACAGAAGTGTCTCTGCTCCAGAAGCACAGTCTTGCTGTGGAAGTTCTGTTGCACAAGGCTGAACCCCCCCCCCACTGTGTAGATTAGAGGCTGCTCCAGGGGATTTGCAGCTGCCCTGGCTGTGCTTCAGCATGCAGCTGCACTGTTGCTCTGGTCTATGCTGAGTCACTTTTGGTTTGGGGTGGGGTACAGTTCTGGTGAGTGAAGTGAGCAGAACCAGGAGAACATTGTAAGAGTAAGATCGTGTGATGATCAACTATAATAGTCTTAGTTCTTCTCAGCAATACAGTAATCCAAGACAATAGACTTGGGATGGAAAATGTTATTCACATTCAGAGAAAGAACTATGGAGACTGAATGTGGATTGCAGCATACTATTTTCATCTTTTTTTGTTTGTTTTTTCTTTCCCATATTTTTTCCCTTTTGGTCTGATTTTTCTTTCATAACATGACGAAATATAGAAATATATTTAGAAGGGTTGTACATATTTAAACCCATTGCTTCCTGTCTTGGAGAAGGGGTAAATGGGGCAGGGAGGGAGAAAAAATTTGGAATATAAAAATAGAAATAAATGTTGAAAACTATCTTTATACGCATTTGGAAAAATACAGTATTATTGAGAAAAAATGTTCTTTTTGACTGAATAATCAAACCTTGGAGATGTCCACTCCAATATGTGCAATGTGAAATTCACATGACATATTTATTCCAGACTTTTGGCATTTCTCCCAAAGTATGTCGCATATAGCAGAAAGTGTTGCTAGATGTGTTTGAGTGTAATAATAGAATTCACTGGTTCCCAGGGCCTGGGATATTCACCCCTTCCACCAAAGACCCAAGTATTGAGGGAGTGGCTAGCTTTTAAAAAGAGAAGGTTGAGCCTCCTTTTCTTTATTGCTTAGTTATTTAAAACCTTGTCATGGATCCTTGGGGAGAATCATTTAAAACTTAGATTTGGTTCATGTCAAGGGTCTCCTCCAAAGGGAAATAGAAAATTCTCAAATATATAACATCTTCTAGCTATAGAATGGCTATTAATTGTTCCACAAAAGAAAGGTGTATACACACATTTGTAAACTTCATAAGTGCACATTGACAAGGACAGATATGAAATGGTGGCTTTATTATCTTGTTAGACTCTCCTCGAAGTATAACATGAAGTATTTAGTGATTGTTTTGAAAAGGCATTCAACCTTCACCTCAAGTTATTCAAATAACTATCTCAAAGCTGATGTCTTCTGACAAGCTAGATCAGGATTTGGACCCATCCTTTTTGGTGATCATCTTCTTCATGGAGAGAGTTGGAACAGCTCAAGTAGTTGTCTCCCAAAGTTCAGCTGACACTGACGGAAGAATCCAGCATCTCCCAAGAAAGCCCCTTCTGAAAAGTCCTTAAATTTTTTAAAAGACTGCTGTCCCCATATTCTCATGGAGGCAAAGAATCATGTCATCCCATGGCCCAGGGGAAAGAGCAAGGCAAATGTATGACTCAAAGAACCACTTATTTAAGGGCTAACAGCACATGTTATATTGGAAGAGGCTCAGCTCCAGATAAATCCATCCTTTAACCAGAATTGATCAATTAATGAAGGAGATAAATAAGATAATTCTCTAATTTCTCTAAGTCTTAGTTTCCTCATCTATAAATGAAGAGGTTGGACAAGATAACCTTTGAAGTATCCCTTCCAGTTCTAGGTCTGAAAAAATCCACCAATTACCACCTGAAAGAGATCCCAGAAGAAAAACTATTAAGTTTCAGAGCTTTAGGTTAAGGAAAAAATGTTGGAAGCCACAAGAAAACTAAACAATTTAAATACCATGAAGCTTCAATTAGGATTACACAAGACCTAGCAGCTACTACAATGAAGAATCATAGGTCTTGAAATACTATGTTTCATAGAGTAGAAGAGTTGGGGTTACAACTAAGAGTAATTTGGCCCAGAAAGTTAAGTATAATTCTTATTTATTTATATTTATGTTTCTTTATTTGTTTGTTTTTTTGCTGAGGCAATTGGGGTTAAGTGACTTGTTCAAGGTCACACAGCGAGGAAGTGTTAAGTGTCTGAGGCCAGATTTGAATTCAGGCCTGCCTGACTTCAGGACTGGTGCTCTATCCACTGTGCTACCTAGCTGCTCCTAAGTATAATTCTTAATGGGAAAAAAGAAAAAGGGCCATTTAATGAACTGAAAGATTTCTGGATATTTGTGATAGAAACAGAAGAACTGAAGGGAAAATTTGACATGTAATATCCAGGAGAGATATAAACATTAATGACCAATTATAACAAACTCAATAAGGTCAAATCATTTATTTTTTACTTGTGAAAATATTATCAGTTCTTCTATGACTCATTTTTTATTTGGGTAGTATAAAAGAAAGGCTTGGTCTCAGCTGTGTATGATGGGGTTATTCTAAAAAAAACTGTGTAGGAAGATAAAAAAGGACTGATTACCTCATACAAATGAGGCAAAAAAAAGAAAAATTGATATAAAAAGTATGTAGGGGAATCTCATTAGGAATGGGTTACAAAGAGAACAACATAAATATGTGTGTATGTGTATGAAAGTTTTCTAAATTCAGAAAGAAATAAGATGGCAAATGGATAGGGTGGGGGTGAGGATTAGGGAGGAATTCTTGGAGGTGGTCAAGTTAAGAAATACGTAGGCAATGTAGTGGATAGAAGGAAAGCAGAGGAATAGAAATAAGGTGAGAAGGATAGTGAGAAAAATAGGAAGGTGGGAAACATTCAATAAGTAATTATAGCTTAAAATGTAAACAGGATGAATTTACCCATAAAATGGAAACAAATAAATTAAAAATGTGAATTCAACAATTGTTTTCAGAAAAAAAACTATCAAAATGAGAAAGACCCACAAAAATAAAATAAAGGTCAGGAATAGAATTTATTACTAAAAAAGAAAAGGTAGTAATCATGATTTCAAACAAAGTTAAAGCTAAAATAGATTTAACTAAAAGAGAACAAAAAGAAAAAATGCCTGCCATATTATTCAATCCTGTTTTTAAACCATTAAAATAACTAGACAATATTACCTGCCAAAATAGCCACATGAACTATATTAATATAAACATAAAACACTTTTTACACAAACAAAATTAGATCTAAATAATCAAAGTAATTGATGAGGTTAAAAGAGATAGCCCCAGACACAAATGATTAACAGGAAATTCCTGTCTTAGAAGAGGTTAAAGGAGATTATTTGAGACACAAATGATTAACAGAATTTTAAATTCTTGTCTTATTTACAAATCTCTCCAGAATCTCTTTGAATACAAACATCTCTATATCTGAAGGAAGAAGAAAAGTCCTTTTCAAATGCAAACTCTGTTTTATGATTTTGCTCGTGTATAAAACGAATCTCCAGAATCCTATTCTTTGCAAATTGGCCTTGTACCTTGTAGCCACTTTGCCTGATGACCCTGAAGTGTTCCCTTTCTAATCAATAAAGATTTTCATTTAACACAGCATTGAGTAGCAAATTCATTAGCTAGACCCAGCCTTGGTACTTTGGGAAAGAGGAAGGACAGAGGTAATCAACCAGAAAAGAACTGACCCATCTTGGCTTAGAGCCTCAGTTTCATCCTCATCAGTAATATTTATTGTTTTTGGGTAGTCAAAGCCAATATAATAAAAATGACACTTTTACCTAACCTATCTAATGTCATCCCAATTAAAGTAATTTAAAATTATTTTACAGAGATAATATATAGTATATGAAAAATATTTATATAATATATAGTATCTATTATTATCATCTTATCTATTACATTATCTAAAATAATAATATAAAATAATAACAAACTTCATTTAGAAGAACAAAAGGTCATGAATTTCAAAGAAACTGGAGTGGAGAGGGATATGTAAAGGAAACAAATTTGGTAGTATCATACTTTAAACAATCTTTTTTTTTTTTGATAATTTAATGATTTCTTTTGATGAATTATTTTGATTTTGGTTTATTATTTCTTTGTGTCCTTGAACATCATTAGCTTTCTGTCCAATATTCACTTTCAAGGAATTATTTTCTTCCTTAAGTTTTTGGTTCTTTATTTCAAGCTGGCTGTTTTCTTTTCATAAGTTTCTTTATTTTCTTGAATTGCTCTTATTTTTCTTTTTCTAATTTTTTCTTAATTTCTCCTATTTTATTTTTAAAGGCCTTTTATGCTTTGACCATTTGACATTTTTCATCGAAAAAGAATGACTTTCAGTTCCATTATCTTCCTCTGAATATGAATTGAGATCTTCTATATCCCTATAGTAGCTATTTTTGTTGTTGTTGTTGTTGTTGGTTTTCTCCTTTCCCGGCTCATATTTTTCTCTTTATTTTTAAAAACTATTAGCATGATCTGATTCTAGGAATGAGATACAGGTCCTTCCCACTATTATTTTCTAAGGTCATTGTAGGACCCAACCTTGTCTTCTTCCTAAATCTCCTAAGCCAAGGCTAGTGCTCCCAGTTGTGATGTACCACAAATGATCTTGCTCCCTGCCATCCCTCCAATGGCTGCAAACTACAACTGTCCTTTCTACCTGTGAACTGAAACCAAGGACTGTGCTCTCATGCAAATGCCCACAGCCAACAGGGTTCCTGCTCCTTGTGACTGTACTCTCCAAGTATATGCTAGTTTTTCTCTTCCCCACTTCCCCAGGGCAGTAGCCCACCCCAGGATATGTTTGGTCAATACAGCTGCACCTGACATCCCTCAACAACAGAAGGTCTTTCAATCTTCTTTTACTTCACTGTCAGACCCCTACTCCATTGGGGAGATGAAAGTTTCTATGTCAGGCTGTCTCCCAAGCCCTGCTTCTGCCACGGTTTGTTATTGATTCTGCAGAATTGGGCTGGAGATGTTTGGAAACCTCTGCCTCTGGAGGCTAGGTCTTTCTTGGAGTCCTCTTAGGTTGTTTTAAGAGAACACAAATGCTTTAGCCTGACTCTTGTTTATTTTCCACTATTCTACTTTCCCTCTGAGGCAATAATCTGTCTTTTTTTTCTGTGGAGGAAATTTGGAAAGCTGAAAGTTTTCTGACCTACTCTGTCTTCCCAGAATCCTCTCCTCTCTATTCCTCAAACTTTAATTTTTTTAAGACTTTCCATTGAAGTAAGATTTCAAAATAAAGTTTTTCAAATGAGTCCTTTGAAATATGGAGAAATTTCATAAAAAATAAGTAATTGATAGAAAATGGGTCTAGTTGGAGACCAAGAACATTGAACTTAATTTACAATGAATGATGTGAGATGTTGGTCGAATTATGGCATCTTTCTGGGCTTTAGTTTCTTCATCTGTAAAACAAGAGTTCTGGAGTCAATGTATTTTAAGACCTCTTCCATCTCAACTCCAGTTGTAGGGACTTGATAGTTCTAGGAACTGTCCTGATGGAAAAAGTACTTCACATGCCTCTGTTGGATTATAGCCCTTGTTACATTTCTTGAAAATGATCTATTAAGTGATTCTGGTATCTTAAAGAAATTAAGGAAAGTCTCTTAATACATTTAATGACCTATGTCCAGAGTTGTATTGAGGATCAAATGAGAAAATATTTGTAAAGCACTTTATAAACCTTAAAGGTCTCTATAAATACTCAGTGTTATTCATGAGCCTTTGAGGTCTGTCTTTGTGAGCCTGGGTTCTATGATTCTACCACCCAGGGTCACAAGGCTAGTATGTAACTGGCACTGAAGCCCAAGTCTTTGTATTTTCCACTTGATGCTCTTTCTATTCCCTGCTCTGATTTTGAAAGTTCCTATTGTATCAGTTCATACTACAGAGTCTGAGAGCTAGGGATTGTGATACTCTAACCCTAGGATAGTGTTCCACAAAAAGAAGGCTGTTCTAGTCAGCCTCCTACCCAGACTCATCCAATTCAAATGGATGCTTAGTTCTCTGCTCTTCCACTCAGACCACAGGATCTTAGCCCCAGGATTGGAAGTTACCTCAGAAGTCACCATTAGCACTCCTAATTTTACTGACAGGGAAACTGAGGCCCATAGAACTAACAAGATGTTCCCAAGGTCATCCAGTAAGTGGCAGAATGTGGGTTTTCTCACTCCAGATCCAGTATCTTTCCCACTGCATTTGGTTGGGAAAAATGAATTTTTTTTGTTCTATTCTGCATCATGGAAGATCCAATATTAAACATATAAATGCTGTATTTTCTCTTGTTTTGCAAGAACCCATATTCTCTCTTCCATTTCTCTGAGGGTGCAAAAAAATGTAAACATTGCGGCAAATTATGAATGAATTCATTTCTCTCGCAGCGGCACTTTCAGGAAGTCATAAGATGGGTTGCTTCTGCTCTCAGAAACTCTCAGTCAAGTGCCATTGTGCTCTGTGGGAGACACTTCCACATTCTGGTGGTGTCGAGCTCACACCTGGGAAAATTTCTCAGCCTACACATTGCTGGGTGTTTCAGTACAAGTTGTCAGTGAACTGATGTGAAATCTGAATAGGAACAAAAGGGGAGGGAGCAAAATGGGGCAGTACGAAGCTGTCATTTCAGAAGGGATTTCTTGACATCATAGAAATTTCTCCTCTCTGGAGGTGTGGCCTTTGATGCCAAATTATGCTGAGATGAGTGTGAGCCTTCCCCCATCACCTTGAAGAGAGAAAGAGAAACAGGTAAGGCCTTGGTTGGATTCTCCAAAGAATTCTTGAGAAGTCTTGAGGATATTCCACAATTTCCAGAGAGGAATTGAACTTTCACAAGAATATAGGGAAGGAGGTTTGCACAAACAAAATTTTAAAAATTTATGACTGTCTTGTGCTTTTACATGACCTTCAATTCCAAATATATCTTTTCTCTTCCTTCTACCCAGTGAATCATTTCTTGTAACAAAGACTTTTTTTAAAGAGAGAAAAAGCAATTTAGCAAAACCAACCAATACATCAACTATATCTGATAGCATTTGTAATAGTTATACCTGTATTATTCCATATATCCAAAGAAGAAAATAAATTCATTTAATCAACTCTTCTCCAGGGCCAAGTTTGGTTTAAAAAACTGTATAGCATATAGGTTTTGGAGGATAATTTTCCCCATTTACATTGTAGTAGTCATTGTAGACATTGTTTTCTTGGTTCTGTTTATTTCAACTCTTTTCATGAATGTCTTTTTTGCATTTTTCTGAGTTCCTGATATTTATCATTTTTTTTAACAAAATGATTCAAGATTATTCCCTTATAGTCACATAACATAATTGGTTTTTACTCTTCCTCAAACTTTGGATATCTATTTTGTTTCCTTTTTTTTTTTTTTTTGGCCAATGTAAAACATTCTGCTATGATATTTTAGTAGATATGAGACCTTTCTGTCTTTGATCTCTATGGGCAAGTATGTCTCACAGTGGGGGCTTTATATGATTTAAAGACATTCTTGTCACTTTTAAAAGTATAATTCACAATTGCTTTCCAAAATGGTAAGACGAACTCCCAGCTCTACTAACAACACATGCCTGTCTTTCCCTAGCCCTTCTAGCATTGACTATTTCCATTTTTTGGTTTTCTTTACTAATTTCCTGGGTGTGGGATGAAATAGAAGTTAATTTTTACTTGGGTTAAAGATTTGTGAATGGATAATTATTTTTTCATTAGCAGGACTAAAATCGGAGAGGTATTAGGTGGTACTGGTGTGCACTGATGTCAGTCGGTGAATAAATGACAAATACTATAGCAAAATCTCCAGGCAACCCCAAAACAGTGTTCTGAGATTTAAGCTATTTGAAGCCTATTTTGCTTGTTCAGGGGAGGAAAAAAAGTGATTTTAGCCTGAAATAATTCAGAACTGAGTTTTGAATTTACTTAGAAGTCGTTCTATTTCTGAGTGGGCCTTAAAAACAAGCTTTGAAAAAAATATTATTTAAACAAATAGCTCTCTCTAGGTTTCTTAGGGCTGTAGATTGGGAGCTGGAATAGACTTTAGAGGTCATCTAATACAATTCTTAATTTACTGAAATTGAGTCTCAGAGAGGGAAAGTTACTTATTATCAGGTCATAGTCAGGATTCAAATACTAGTCCTTGTGACTTCAAATCTAGGATTCTGATCTAAGGCTTAAATCTTATCCTGAGTACTTGTATGTGATGGAAGTTATTTCACTCCTATGAGGTTCAGTTTGCTCATCTGTAAAATGGGTATAATAGTAGAATCTACTTTACACAGTTGCTGTGAGAATGAACTGATTTAATGTACATTTGTTTGCAACCCTTAGAGTTCTAGAATGTGAGTTTGCTTTTCCTCATATTGTTGTTATTTTTTTTCTTCTTTTTCTATATTCAATAGAATTTAGATTGCTCCTGACCTGGGAGAAGCTACCTTTTTACTATATGTATTTTTTAGATCTGATATTCAGCAGTCTACTTCACAGTGGTCAAATTTTTATTTTCTAAGTGAGTAAAAGTGTCAGGATATAAGTTAATAATAAAAACAAGAAATAACAATAACCAAGTAAACTCTGATGTGCACTAGTAACTTAAATTTGTGATGTTCCAGATAACTCTCTAAGACTTAAAGTTGCAAACAGGCATTGGAAGAAGGAATTTCCTCCTCTGAGTTTCCAATACCTCGGAAATCATGGGTCATATCTAGTTCCAATGCTTTCCTCTAAACACTGCTGCCTGTTCTCAACTGGGAGCCAGGTTCAGGGTGATGTAAACTGTCTGGGAATTCCAGCTCCCTTCAGATTTGGGAATTTGGATGGAGTATGTGGGATTGAGGAGGACCTGAGTTCAAATTTAGCTTCAGACACTAGATGTGAGACCCTGAACAAGTCACTTAATCCTAATTGACTTGCAAAAAAGCACCAAAACTCAAATGTTGAGGCCAGACAAATGCTGGGGTTGGGAAGAAATATTTACCTTTAAAGGGCACCAATAACATTGGTGATCGTCTTTTGTAATGGTTGATAAAGCATGAAATATTAGCCCCCAGGAGATGAATAAGCAGGAATACAGCTCAGTTTTCAGGGTTTTCCAGAGACATTAATTCATTCATTTCACATATACCTATTCTATCCTACACATTTTAAATACAAAGTCGAAAGTGAATAGTCTGTCCTGATGGAGTTTATAATCATAGGAAGAGCAACACATACACAAGCCAGTATAAAATAAAGAGAACTGCATTTCTAAGTAGAGAGAGTACTGATATCTGGGTGGGGTGGGAATGAGGAAGGGCATCTGCTAGATGATGGCAACTGACCTGCGCCTCCAAGGGAGCTATGGATGGGTTAGGAGGCAAAGGTGAGGAGAGAGAGCACTTTGTGGACATGACTGAGAGCCTGAGAGAGAGACAAAGATGGAGGATAGAATTTCATGTAAGGGGAACATGACATAGGTTAGTTACATGGGGATGGAGAATGTGTGAAAGGGAATAAGAAGAAGTAGAAAGGCAAAGATGAAAGACTGGAGTTTTGCTTTTTGCAACACAATTTCAAAATCAACACATGGTCCCATAAAATGCTTATCTTGAACATCCTTTTAAAAAATGCCAAGATTTTAATTGATGTAGTTTGTTTTGAGATCACCTTAATTTCTCCCTTTTCCTCCCTCCCCTGTCTGTCTCTCACCCTACTTTTGTCACATTAAAATCCATTTCTTATCTTTCTGGAGCACACTGATCAGAGCAAAGATGATTCAGTAAAGTCATCTCAGTGCTGAGTCCGACTGTAGATACTTGACATAGTGAGACCTTGACTGCTTTTTGCCTTCTTCCTCCTTCTGTCTCTCATCATTCATTTATTGAATGAAGGACGAGAGTTTTACAATAACAAGGAAGAGAAACTCTCTTTGCAAGGGACACGTAAGCTAATGTGCTAGCACAGACTTCCCATAAGTCTTCATTCAAATTTTTTTGGGGGCTGCCCTTTGTAAATGATTATTAATTACTTAATTGAAATGCTTTTTGACCTTTCTTTGTGGTCTGAATCTTTAGAATTGTTCCTGGGACATGGTAAGCACTTAATACATGTTTGTAGCCTGACTGATTGACTGAACTACTTCAATATCTTTACATCTTCCATTTGGATTAAATGATATAAATTATGCACCAAATCCCTATTATATATATATTATATATAATATTACATATTATATATAATATTATATATAAAATATTACATATATATATTATATATAATATTACATATTATATATAATATTATATATAAAATATTACATATATAATATTATATATTATGAAGTAACTCAGATTTGAAAATTCCATACAAAGAGCATTTAATGGATTTATTAAGCACCTATTATGTGTTATGGGCACTGTGCTAAGTAAATGAATGAATCAAAATGTGTTTGCTATGTGTCAAGCACTGTGATAAGATGGAGAAACAAAAAGAGAAGCAGAAATGGTCCTTGCCCTCAAGGAGCTTACGATTTAATGGGAGAGATGATACACAGAGAAGTGGGAGACAAGCATTTTGATTCAGAATTATCTGGGTATGGTGAATGGGGACCTAAGAAAATAGCTGGATACAGTCCTTCCTTCCAGGAGCAATGGATGAGTTGATTTGGTCCTGGCTACAGAACTTGAAGTAGGGTAGGGATAAAATGAAAAATAGACCCTAAGTGCCAAGGCAGTTGGCAAGAAGATGGCCTGGAAACAACGAGAATACAAAGAAGCGTGTCATTCTGCAGCATATTCTAACTTCCTTTTGGGCACAGATTTTTTGTTTGGCCTTTGTATCCCCAGGGTGTAGCAGAGCGCCTCATTTTTAGAAGGGTTTGCTCCCTAGATCTGTAATTCTCTTCACTGACACAAATTAGCAACCTGTAACTTTAGGATTTAGGGAATTGTCTGGGTTATGAAGAGTAAAGTGACAGCTAGTAGATGTCAGTGACAGGACCTGAACCTTAAGTGCCCCCCTATTTCTTATGGCAACCTGCTTATCTAAGAAGTATTAAATAAACATATACTGGATCAGTTTTATTCCTCTATAAAGACAAGATTGAAGGTTGTATGAGGTTTAGTTTTATGACTTGCAATCTGGTTGAAATAAAAAGTTAAATAATACATCAATAACTCAATGGCTATGTGAGCACATCCATGTGGGTATTTCCATCCATTTGTTCATATAGCAACCTGACTATAGTTTCCCATCCTATTGAATAATCAACAAACATTTATTAGGAACTTACTACTCTGAGTATGACTATGATGATGAGTACTATTATTAATACTAGCTGACATTTATATTTTACTTAAAAGTCTGTAAAATGCTTTAGAAATATTATTTCATTTTAACCTCACAGTAATGATGGGATTCAGGGTTATCATTATCCCCATTTTACAGATGATGAAATTGAGTTAGCCAATGAGCATTTATTAAGTGCCATTACTGGTGCCAGACCAGAGCAGTTAGGTGATGCATATTGGAGTTTGCATTCCTAGAGTCAAGAAGATTCATCCTCCTAAGTTCAACTATGGCCTCAGCCATTTACTAGTTGTATGATCCTGGATAAGCCATTTTACTTCATTTGCCTCAGTTTCCTTATCTGAAAAATGAGTTGAAAAAAGAAATGGCAAACCACTCCAATATCTTTGCTAAGAAGACTCCAAAAATAATCATAAAGATTGGACACAACTGAGAATGACTGAACAACAATAACATGTGCCAGGTATTACGTTATTCCTGAGAATACAACAACAAAGGAAAAACTAATTCCTGCTCTTAAGGAATCCAGGCTTAATGTAGTAGATAGCATGACAAAAATTATATGTAAACAAGGAATATGCAAGATAAATTGAAGAAAATCATCATATGGGAAATAACTAGCATTAAAGGGGATCAAGAAAGATTTATTTAACCTTAATTCTGAAGTAAAACTGCCTAAAGAAACAGATAGTATATGTGTGAGACTGGATTTGAACTCATCTTCTTGATTCCAGAACCAGTGTTCTATCTATTGAACCACTGAGATGCCTTTGTGCTAGCTGCTGAGGATACAAAAAATTAGAATTCTTGTCTCTTTTGCTTATAGAAACCTGAAAGATTTACTCAATGTAATTTCAGTTTCTAGTTTTTTGTTTGTTTGTTTGTTTTTTTACGGTTCATTGGTAAAATGAGGGGTCTGTAAGAGGTGGCCTCTGAAATCCTTCTTAGCTCTAGATCTAAGAGTCTCTGAACATTGCTGCTTCCCCATGATTGAGTCACCTTCTCTTCCCATCATTCATTTCCTCTATGACTTCCTGTGTGAAGGCCATTGTTGGAAAGATGCTGCAGCCTTCTCTTTAGAGAGAATGTGTTTCTCCCTTGCCTTTTTAGCCACTTGTAAATTTGATTTTCTGCAGACTTTGGCATTCTCTTAGAGTTCATTTCACCAAACATTTTCTAAGCACATATCTGTGCTTAAAGCTGTGTATAAAGCTGTATGCATAATAGAGTATTTGGAAAGGTCCGGGTTCAAATCCTCTCTCTGACACATGCTATGTCACTTAGATTTTCAATGTCTTGGAAAATTCTCTAAGTCTGTACATCACTAGCAAGAGCCAGTGTACAGTGGTGGAAGGAATTTCCTCACTGAGAGCTCCTTTTACCAATGAAATATCATAGATAAAACCCAAAAAGGGGGAAAAAAAGATGCAAGGCTCTGTCCTAGGTGCTGATGGTACAAGGACAAAATGTAAAGCAATGGCAGCCATCAAGGAGCTTACTAGGTGGTTTACAACACTAAATAGCTAAGTATATGCATCTCTTGGGCTGGGAAGTCCATTCTCAGGTCTGACTTGTGCCCAGAACAAGAGGAGGAAAGGTAAAAAGTGCCTAGAATTCTAAGATTTGCAACCATATATTCCAAAAAATGATACTCAAGAAGATGCATGATATATATATGGGTATGTGGAGGAGCAGTGTAGGATCATTAAAAGCAAGGTGCAAGTGATATTTTTCATCCCTTTTATTTTTCCTTTGTGTGTTGTTAAGTTGCTTTCTTTTGAATTGCTTTTTTTTGATTATAAAATAATTGACTCCTCTCCCATCCTACCTTTTTCCAGTTACCAAAAAAATCATAAAAAGACTGGTTTGATTAACTTATCTGATGGGTAGACCATTATACAAAGCAGAAGTAGAAGGGATAATTCATGCCATCTTCCTTCATATGAGCAATAAGAGAAAGGGTCTACTTAATGAGATTAGAGAAGTTCTGAAT
Organism: Sminthopsis crassicaudata; assembly: GCF_048593235.1. Taxonomy (NCBI): domain Eukaryota; kingdom Metazoa; phylum Chordata; class Mammalia; order Dasyuromorphia; family Dasyuridae; genus Sminthopsis; species Sminthopsis crassicaudata. Next base: position 17,593,297 of record NC_133619.1, on the reverse strand, counting down.
AATAAAAGCCAACCTCAACAAGCACTTAATAAAGTGTTTACCATGCACCAGATTCATATATTCCCTTGAAATCTAGGTTAAGGACTTCTGATAACAAGGGAGAAAAGAAGAGGATCTATGAAGGGGCCTCAGCTGATGGTTAGCGGATGGAACACAGATGAAGAAACAGTAAAGGAGTAAAATAAAAGAACATTTGGATACATAAGAGGAGAAGCAGAAGAGAGAGTGTCATAAAAACCTAGTGGGAGGAAAGAATATCCAGTAAGACAAGATGTGATAAAAAAAAATGATAAAAAAAGATGAGGATCCTTTAGATTTGGTTAATTAGAAACCCAGGTAACTTTGAAGAAAGCAGTTTCAGTTGAGTGATGATGTTGGAAACCAGATGGCAAAGGCTTTTAAAGAGAGTGAGTGAGATTGAACATGGAAGTTTCCTCTATTGGAACCTGAAATCTTAAGAATTTGAAGGACTTGGGATTTCAGCGACTTTTTAGAGGAGACCTTCCCTCATATCTCTCAACTACAGTTATGCCAGAAGCTTTCCTGTCATCCTGACTCTGATATATCTTTCCCTAGAGGAAGAAATTCTTCCTTTTGTTCATAAAGAAATTAACAGCTTGTTGCAAAGGGAAATTGCTTAGGATACAGCTGATTCATGCAAGAAAAATCTCTTCTTCCTATTTAATTTGATGAATGATACATTCAGTTCATAAGACTTGGAACCCAGTTACTATCCTTTCCTCCTATAGTATTGCTGCAGTCCATATTAGTTTAAAAAAAGGCTTTCCTTGTCAATTCAAGTGGTTTGTTTGCCTTGGTCACACAGAGTGAAGAATGAATGATTCAGCCTCTATGAACTCCTCATTGGCTTTAGAGGGGAATTCCCAAGCAATACCACTTCAGATTTTGGTGGGTATTTCCTTGTTATAGTACCTGATCCTAATACCTATTTATTGAGCTCCTGTGGTTTGGGATCCAGAAATAGTATTATCAGAGCTCCTCACTCATTTTTTAGCTGAGATGTAGCATGCCATCCAGGCTACTCAAGAGGGAAGCTTCTGTATTTTCATTTCTCCTATTCTCTAGGAAACAACCTAGGTGCCATCGTTTGAAGCTCTTCAACTTCTCATTTCAGGGCTTGGATATCATGTTTAGGTTATTCTTTTAATTATTCCCCCCCAAATCATCATAGTACAATCCAGGCAGGTCTTCTTAGAAGTGAAGACATGAACAATGTCAAACAAAGGAAAGGAACTTGAAAACTTAAAACTACAGAAATTGAGAGTCGGAAGAAACCATCTAATTCAGCCTATGCCTGAAAGGAATTATCGATATAACATGTTCAGCTTCCTGGCTCCCAACTTCTGATCAGCCTCTACTTTAAAGGAAGGAGCACCGAGGACAGCTCCTTTCCTTAGGAAGCTTTTGCCAACATCAAAATTAAATTTTCCCTGTTAGAATTTCCAATCATTTCACCTGAGTAAAGGTAAGGATTTGACAATTAGAGCTCATCACAGACTGGTTCCAACTTACCTTTGCAGGCTTTTCCTGTAACTATCCCTCAAAGTCCAGACAAAGTGACTAGGCCTGCTTTTACACAAATGGTTCTCCATGTTTCAATACGCTTTCTATTCACCTCCAAATCTCAAACCTTTTTTAAAAGTTCAGTGCAGGTGCCACCTGTCATGGGAGGCTTTCCCTCATCCTCTCTTTTTCTTGAAATAATTCTGAATTTCTTTGTGTACAGATTGTACTAACTGATTTCTGAACTCATTGTATCCTCTTAGTAGAATGTTGATTAATGGCAAAGTTCATTCAGTTGAATCTAGTCCCACCTTTTCAAATCAAAAGTCCACCTGTCAGATGAACATTTATTAAATAACTTCTTTCCTGCTTTCCTGTGCTCAGTTTGGGGAATTACAAAGGGAGGTAAAACCAGATGCACTCCCCAAGATGTTTGCGTTTGATTGGGGGAGAAAAGATGAAATCAAATTTTATATACAAGATAAATTCTGAGTAGATAGAAAGAAATCTCAGAAGGAAAGCATGGTTTAGGAGCAGAGACAGGAAAAGCTTGCTTCAGGGGGCAGGATTTAGGCTGAATCTTAAAGAAAGCCAAGAGATAGAGATGAGAGGAGAGGACATTCTAGGCTGGGGAGAGAAGGTAGAGAACACAGCCATTGCAAAAATCTGGAGTCTGGAGTCTTGGAGCATCAAGCAAGCCAGGGTCACTGGCTTGTAGAGTGTCTGGAAGGGAGAAAAAGGTAAAACTGTCAGAAGTGTAGGAAAAAGACAGATTATGAAGATCTTTAAAAGGAAACAGAAGGTTGTCTATCCATCCTGTAGGGAATAGAAAGCCACTGGAATTTATAGAGTAGGGCAGCAACATAAACTTTAGAAAAAAAACTAGTAACTGAGTGGAAGATGGATTAAAAGGGTGAGAGAGGTGAGGCAGGGAGACCATCCAGAAGCCAATTGCAGTAGTCAAAAGGTGATGGGAATCCGTGCAGGAGATGGCTATGTGAGAATAGAGAAGGGGGCATATAAGAGAAGTGTTGTGAAAAAAAATGAAAAGATATGGAGAAAGTTTGAATATGCGAGCTGCATAAGAATAAGGCATTGATGATGATGGCTTAAGTGGGAATCTGGATAATTGGGAAAACTTTGCTACTCTCATTAGTAAAGAGAAGTTTAGAAGAGGAGAGGATTTTTTTTGGAGGAAGAAGGTAATGAATTCTGTTTGGATATGCTCATGCAAATCTAGTTCAATATACTCCAGAGCCAGTTGGTATTGCTAAAGAGAAACTAGGGCTTGATATATTCACTGGAAAATCATCTCTAGGGAGATGATAATTGAACCCATAAGAGTTGAGATCATCGAGGGAGATAGCATAGAGGGAAAAGACAAAAAAGGCCTAGGACAGAATATGGAGGAACACTCATGGTTAGTGGGGATGATGTAAATGGAGATTCAGCAAAGGAGACTGAGAAGGAGCAATCTGAGAAGTGAAAAGAGAAACATGAGAGAACAGGGTCCCAAAGACCTAAAGAAAGTAAAGGAAAGTGATCAACAGTATCAAAGATTGAAGAAAAGAAAAGAATAATGAAATAAAGACTGGTAAAAGGCCATTAGATCAGGCAATTAAGAGATTATTGCCAACTTTGAATTTGGTAGTTTCAGTTTAATTATGGGGTTAAAAACCAGGATACAGAGTGCTAAGAAGCATGGGAGAGGAGGAAGGGAGGCAATGAGCATACATGAGTTCCTCAAGGAGCTTTAGCCAAGAAGAGGAGGAGGAGAGACGGTGGATGATAGATAGTGGATCTGAATGAATGAAATGTGGGGTTTTCAAATATGAAAGAGGCACGTTGAAACTGGTAGATAGCAGCAGAGCAGTGGGGAGATAAGCAATATTGAAGGTTAGTGAGAAGGGGGATGGTAACAGGGAGATCTGCTAGAGATAAGAAGATGGAATGAAATCAAGGGTACATATAGGTTGTGGGAAGGTCCATTAAGGTATCTTGTCAAAGGTGAAGGCTACCTCCTCATGTTAGGCAGTGGTGAAGGAGGAGAAAGCAAGTGAAGACATGAGTAATAGTGAGAAGGAAAGCATATCGAATAGTTTGAATTTTCAGTGAAGAAGAGGCAAGGTCCTCAGGAGAGATGGGGGTGTCAGAGATTGCTGTGGAAGATTTGCGGAGAGATGGTGAGATTTGAAACAGTTGCTGTGGGGAGTGGGAGAGTAATTTGATCAGGGAAGGTTGCCTTCATGCAAAGCCCAACTGAGATTGTGTGACATATTTATATTATATAGGCAGACTCAATGATACATGATCAGATTAACTCAGAAGTTGAAACTTGACATTGGAAGTGGAACACTTGTGGATGATGAATGGTAGGATCAATGTATGACCAGTTCTGTGAGTAGTTGGGGTGGAGGGGAGAAATAGGGCATGGCAGTTGAGCACATGGAGGTAGGAGGAAGTAAGGGGGCTTGGGAATGTATTAATATGTATGTTGCGGTACTCCGGTATGATGGAAGGAGATGAGCTGGCAAGGAATACTGTGAGTCATAGATTGAATTCACTGAGTAAGAAAGGAGAATATAAGAGAGGTCAGTTGATAATAGCTGCCACCTGTCTGGATTGAGTGATAAATTTGGACTGACTGAACCTCAAAGGAAGAGAGATTACTGAGTGATGGTGGTTGAGGAAAGTCTGGAAGGCAACGTGAAGCTCCAACTCACCAAGAACAAACATTTGGAGGATGAGAGAAAGTGCTCCCAGTATTAGAAGGGGGCCCCAGGAGACTGTGTCATCAGCAGGTGCCAAGTCTAACTGAAAACAAGAAGACTAAGGGAGTGCTTTAAGATAAAAGCAAATTTGTTACTTAAGGTGTAGACATCTCAGAGAAGGAGCTATTGTAACCCTATTGAGATCAAATCCTCTCTGTCTCTGTCTCTGTCTCTGTCTCTGTCTCTGTCTCTGTCTCTCTGTCTCTCTGTCTCTCTGTCTCTCTCTCTCTCTCTCTCTCTCTGTCTCTGTCTCTGTCTCTCTCTGTCTGTCTCTGTCTGTCTGTCTGTCTGTCTGTCTCTTTCTCTCTGTCTGTCTGTCTGTCTCTTTCTTTCTCTCTCTCTCTGTCTGTCTCTGTCTTTCTCTCTCTGTCTCTGTCTCTGTCTGTCTCTGTTTGTCTCCCCTCTCTCTGTCTGTGTGTGTCTCTCTGTTTCTGTCTTTTTTGTCCTGTCCTGTCCTGCCTTCTCTTCTCTTTTCCTCTCCTCTCTTCTCTAGTGTATGTAGTGAAGCAATTTGTCTGTTCAGTAAGAGGGAAATCATAGCTTTAGAGCCAAATGAAAACTTGGATTCCATGTACTACAATCCCTCCATTTTATAGATGAGAAAATGGAGAGTCAAAGAGTTAAGGTCTCAGAGATTACACAGGTTCAGTTAGTGGCAGAGGTGGAATTCACACTCCTGTCCTGTTTCCAAGTCCACTAATATTTCCACTGCCTCATATCATTTTTCATAGTCAACTGTAAAGTTGCCTCTCCACACTTCTGGGTTTTGGGGGGTTTCTTTTTGTTCCTACCACTGTTATGACTATACCAGGTGTTAGAGAAGATTTGGCCCATCTGCCCTTCTTGATTGTGAATTCCAGAATGAGCATCCAATCTCACTATTACTTGGAGATCCCAATAGAAGCTTCATTGGCGAGGGGCTCTGGTTAATTGGGGGGCATCCCCTGCACTCTTCAAACACTTTAACTGAAGGATGACATCATAGGGATTTCCCTTCTCTTGCTCCTTACACCAAGTCTCGTTGGTATTTTAAAATATCAGATTTTTTGTTTATTGGTTGCATGTGCCCTAAAGTTTCATTTCATGGAATTGTAGACTAGAATCATGGAATCAGAACTTGAAGAGATTTAAGAACCACAACATTTTACAAAAAAAAGGAAACCGAGGTCAAACAATTTAACCAAAATCACACAGTGAAAATAATTGGGTTCAAGCTAAGTCTCCCTTGTTCCACATTGCATGGATTGCTTGTGAGAGCAATGTTGTTCCTCCGCGAGGTCCAGAAGGGCAGGGACTGCCTCATCTAAATAATGGTCTGTGCATGGTAAACACTTGACGAATGCTTATTTTTATTACAAAAAGGACTTTTATTTTAAGGTGTAGACACTTACCCAAGAAGAGAAGAAAACCAGCTCTCGAGGTTTCCTCTTTTCTCTAGGATCCCTTTGGCCGATCTTTCTCGGTTCTCTGAGTTTGGTTCCCTCTGGTGTTCATAATGACAGAACAAGAGCAGTGCTAGCATTTACTATGAAACAGCAGTGATATACAAAGGTTGCTTAATTCAGGAACAAAAAATGATCTTTTTCATAGCCTCACAATATATGTTCTAGGAAAATAAAGGTTTTCACATGCCCTCTATCTTGTCTACAAAGCTTAAGAGCTGGATGAGGTCAGAGAAAACAAAGGCAAGAGAATGTTTAAAGAAAAATGTCTGCAAGACTGGGGGATTGGTGCCTGGGAAGGGTGTGTGTGCGTCTGTGCATGTGTGCATACATGTGTATATATACATATACACACATGTATTTGTATACTGTGTGTTGTATATATATATGTGTGTGTATGCATGTGTTTTTGTACAGGTGTATATTGTATTGTGTGTTTGTGTACCTGTGTATATTTTATGCATGTGTTTGCGTGTATGCATGTGTTTGTGTATATATGTGCATATGCATGTGTTTGTGTACATGTATATATTGTATGTATGTGTTTGTGTATGTATATAAGCTCTTCTTCTCTCCTTGTGTGGTTTTTCATGTTCTAGAACAGAACTCAAACTCCTTTTTGCCTGAGAAATTTTTATGCAACCTCAACATATAGGTATGTAAAATAAGCATACAAATTAATACAATTTTACAATTTTTAGTTATAAAATTTTAATTTTACAATTTAATTTTAATTTCATAGAATAATTTACAATTAATAAAGAATAACTTGCAACCCCATTATTTATGACCTCATATAGAGCTGCAACCCATAGTTTAGTTTAAGAAGCTACCCAAGAGCACCACCCACTGTGGTATAATTGACAGAAAGACCGGCAATCAACTGTCTGAGAAGCAGAGAGAGTTAGATGTTTAACCCAGATCATTTTCTGTTATTCTGTGGAAAGAATAACAAGTAGAGATGGATTGTAGGACGGTTGAATGTGGTTGGACAACAGTGGCTCCCTACAAAGGCATCTGATATTTTGGGAGGTTGGAGGAGCAGAATGATGAAGTGCCCTGCTCAAGGCAATGGGGAAGCGCAGAAAGTGCAATCCAGGTCTTTGGAACCGGTGCTTATTCTTTCCTCGTTCCTCTCTTTTTGCCCACTGAGACCTGCTTTGACTTTATCTTGGCTCTGGCTTTTTAAATTTAGTAAAAATCACTAGTCAATTACAAAAGATTCTGAATCTCTGGAGTTGACTCTGTATGAAAAGTATCTTTGGAACTAGACCAGAAATTCAGCTCCTTTTTATTTCGCTGAGTATTTGCTTATGGGAAGCAACTCACACCACCTCAGCTCCATCACTCAACAGATTCTTCAGTTCCTCTGTCCACTTTGGCTCCTGGCCATAGACTGTTTCATGACCCCTTTTCTCATTTCAACATTATATGCTCTTTTGTTTCCTCATGTTGGTTTGGTGAAGGAAAGGATCCAATGAGGAAATGGTAACTAACATGGCAGAAAAGAGTTGATGACATTCTCTGTGGTCCAGCAATAGGCCAGTTGCCATGGCGCCAACTGGCTTCAGAAGTGAGTAAAGAAGGGTAAAGAAGGTAAAGAAGTGAAGAGGTAAAGAAGGGTAAAGTCTTGTTCACAGACAAGGCTACAGAATGAAATTAGGGCCTCTTTGTCAAAATACACTTCATCTGAGAAGAGTAACATAATAAATATGTAAAGAAGGCACTGGAGTTTGTATCAGAGGACCTGGATGCAAATCTCAGTTCTTATTTTCTGGATGACTTCTGAGCCTCAGTTTCCCCATTGCTAAAAGAAAAGGGATTAGAGCATCTTCTTTTCTTCATCCTAGAGCCTTATAAGTTCGACAAGACTTTCCAAATTTACACGTTTGCTTTAAAAGAATTCAGTTTGATTTTCTACTTGAATAACTTTGATTGGTCTTCAGTTTCCCATCAAATTGCTTCTTTGATTTGCCTTCAAGGGAAGCACAATGACATTTCTCAAGAGAGAGGGTGTTAAAAATAATCTTCACAGGCTTCATTCATTAAATCCTTCCAGAGAAAGAGTGGGGAGAGAGAGAGAAACAGAGAGAGAGGTAGAGAAACAGAGAGACAGAGAGAGACAGAGACAGAGAGAAAAAGAGAGAGAGAGAGAGAGAGAGAGAGAGAGAGAGAGAGAGAGAGAGAGAGAGAGAGAGAGAGAGAGGCAGAGACTGATACAGAGACACAGAGACAGAGAGTGAGAGAGAAACAGAGACAGACAGATAGAAAGAGACAGAGACACACACACACACACACACATAGAGACAAAGACAGAGATTTAGAGATAGAGACAGATATTCAGAGACAGAGAGACAGAGAGATAGACACACAGAGAGGCAGAGAAACAAAGAATGAGAGAGATAGACAGAGACCATCGCACACACACAGAGGACATTAGAAAAGAACAAAGACATGAACATTAAGGGAAGAGAAAATACCTATCTCCAGCTCTAATGTCAATTAGATCTTGACAGTGATTCTGTGAAGTTAAATGCTACATTCCTTTCACCCCTATGTTGCTGATAAGGAAACTGAGGCCCCAAAGGTTAAGTAGCTTCCCCATTGCCATATATACTATAAAGGTCAGAGGAAGGATTTGAACCCTAACCACTACCAAGTTCTGCCCTGAGCCCCATTATATACACTCTTACACTATTTCATGTGGTGATCTCATCAGCCCCCATGAACTCAAAGCTTTATTCAGATGATTTGCAGGTCTATTTATCCAGGTTTCATTTTTTTTCCTGAGTCCTTCAAACAGCAGCCTATTGGGCATCTTGAACTGAAAGTCCCTCAGACATCTTAAACTCAACACATCTGAAAATAAGCTCATTATCTTTCCTCCAAACCCTCCCCTCTTCCTAGCTTCTTTGTTGCTATGGAGGACACTTCCATCTCCCTAACTACTCAGACTTTCAATCTGGGTGTCATCCTCTGTGACTCAATGACTTACCTCGTCTCTCTTCCATCCCCTCATATCCAATCTGTTGTCAACATTTGTTGCTATACCTCCTGCCCATTCCCATATATGCTCTCTTCTCTCTTCTGACACTGCTATCGCCCTAATGCAGGCCCTTATCCCCTTATATCTGGATGAGGAAACCGAGGCAAAAAAGGCTTATGTGACCTGCCCAGAATCACACAGCTAGTAAGTTTCTGATGCCAAATTCAGATCTTTCTGACCAGGTCCAGCACCATCAGCTGCCAAGAGGGCCTACATGTCTCTGGAAAAGCAAAGATTTGTGGGCAAGAGTTCTGAGAAGTCTGTGCTTTTTCAGCTTCTTAGCGATCCCCACTACCAGGGAGAGCAGAGAGTTCAGCCAGCCAGATTACAGGGGTGAAAGATAATGGAGTGAAAGTGAAAGGAATACAGGGCACAGGAATGTTAGGATCTTGAAGGCAGAGACTAGTTTGGTTTGTGAGTGTTTTCTGGGTTCCCAGTGCCTTCTGCAATTTGGCATTTAGGAAAGACCTTATTGGATTGGTTCAGGTTTTAGGAGACATCACTGTAGATATTGAGGTCCCTAGGAAAGGCTGAGGTAAAAAGAAAGACTATGATCCAAATCTTGAACTCCTTAAAGAAGAGAAGAGAATGACTTAGATTCTGGGGTGGGGGGGGAATAATAATAAGGACAGGGAGAAGGTGATAGAGCCAGAAGAAATGGGTTTCCAAGGTAGACTTTTCTGAGAGATAGTGACAATGGGATGTAGAGAGTAAGTTGTTTCTTCCCCCTGGCCCAGGGTACTGGAGGGCACGAGAGTGAGTAGTGCCCAGCTCTGGCTGTCTTCCAGGAGAGTTTAGGCTCCTGAGCACCAGAAGATAAAATGAGTGTAAAAAAAGAGATCCTGAAACTTCTCACTTCTCCCAGGCTCTGGGAACATGTAATACCATTCTTAGTCTGCCCTTGTTCCCAGGCACTCTGTGACTTCACAAATAACCTGAATACCATCCTAGGCTGAATTAGTTTAGATTCCAGTCATAAGGATTGAGAGTCTCATTGTATTCTACTTTTGAAGGTCACATCCTTAGAGCACATCTGCTCAGTTCCAAATGGTACAGTTTAGGAAGGAAATTGGTAGATGGAAGAGAATTCAGAAATAGCAATCAGGATGGTGAAAAATCTTTTTTTTTTTTAAATGACTTATGAGGAACAGTAAAAGGAACTAAGAATATTTAGTTTGGTGAAGAGAAGGCTTCAGGGTCTCATGACAGCTGTATTCAAATATTTGATGGCTTCCAACTGGGATCCACTGTAATGAAGTTTTTCTCCTAAGAGACAACAAATCCATCAATCAATAACCATTTATTACAGTCCTATTATATGTTGGGCACTGTCCAGGGTACTGAGAATTCCAAGACAAAAATACCAAGATGATCCTTACTCTCCAGGAATTTCTTCCTTTCCCCTAAGTAGTCTTCAACTTTTATAACCTCTTTCTTTACCCAACTAAAGCTGCAGCATCACCCTAAGATGAACCTCCTCCATGATCTTGAACTTGTCATTTCCTTCTTTCCTCTTCCCCATTCTTCCTATTTCTGTTGTGCTCACCATCCTTCTGGTTACTTAATCTCATAAACTGGCAAATCCTCTTCCCTCTCATTCACCCTTCATAGGCAAGTCTTGGTGATTCTCTTTCCCAGCATCTATCCAATCCATTTTTTCTCTACTCACTCTATTACTGCCTTACTTTAGGTTCTCATCATCTCTCACTTGGATTATTGAGTAATTCATAATTTTTTATCATATAATATTATCATTATGGTGTATAATGTGCTCCTGGTTCTGATCATTTTACTTTGCATCAGTTCTTGTAAATCCTTCTAGGTGTTTCTTAAATCACCATTTCTTTATAGCAGAGTAAATTTCATCACAATAATATATCATAACTTGTTTAGTCATTCTCCAATTGATGGTCATCCTCTCAATTTCCAATTCTTAGCCACCACAAAAAGTTGCTATAAATATTTTCTGTGCAAATAGATTCTCTACTCTGTTTTGTGTTTGGATTATAGACTTAACAGTTGTATTGCTGAATCAAAGGATATGTACAGTTTTACAACCCTTTGGGCGTAGTTCCAAATTGTTCTCCAGAATAGTTGGATCAGTTCACAACGCCAATAACAATGCTTTACTATTTCAGTTTCCCCACATCTCCTCCAACATTTATTATTATTTTTCTTTTTTGGTGATCATGTTAACCAATCTGATACATGTACCTCAGAATTATTTTAATTTGTATTTTTCTAATTAATAGTGATTTAGAGCATTTCCCCATATGATTACACATAGTTTTAATTTCTTTGTCTGAAAACTGCTTGTTCATATCTTTTGACCATTTAACAATTGGGGATGACTTGCACTTTTAAAAATTTGATTCAATTCTCTATTAATTTGAGAAATTAGTCCTTTATTAGAGATATTTGTTGCAAAAATTGCTTCCAGCTCCTTTTAAATTTGATCGCATTAGTTTTGTTTGTGCAAAAGTTTTAAAATTTTTATATAGTCAAAATTATCTATTTTATATTTTGTAATATTCTATATTTTCTGTGGTCCTACAGTATTTACTTATCCATAAAATCTGTGCCGTTTCACTGGCTACTCCCCAAAGCTAACCCTTCTCCTCCAATCTCACTTCCACTTATCCTGGGTTTCTTTCAAAATTCAAGACAAATTTCATCATTGGTAGAACTCTTTTCCCCATGTCCCTTCCTGTCTCCTTACTCCCTACCTCTATTATCTTCTCTCTTTGATTACTTTCCATTTATACCATGGGTACTTTTGGGTATAATTTTTTACATATTCTAAATCTCATTCAAACATAAGCTCTTTGAGAGCAGAGATTGAGCTTCTGTTTTTTTTTGTCCCCCTAGCTTTTTGGCCCAGTGACTGGGTAAATAGTAACGACAGCTAGGTGGTAAAGTATATAGAATGCTGAACTTGGAGTTAGGTAGACCTCAGTTCAAATACAGCCTCAGAACTTAGTAGATATGTACTCTTGGACAAATCACTTAGTGTTCACTTATCTCGGTTTCCTTATCTGCCATAATAATGGCACCTACTTCCCAGGGTTGGTGTGAAATGTAATTAGAAAATATTTATAAAGCACTTTGTCAACTTTAAAGTGCTAAATAAATGCTGGCATTGTTAGTAATAAGGGCTCAAAAAGTCCTTGTTGATTTATGTTGAACAGACAGACCATTCATTGTTCCTTGAGCTTGGCCTTCTACCACCTCCTGTTGCCTCTGTGTGTGTGTTCATGAAGGCTGGTTGCTTCCCATTCTTGAGTGCTGCTTTCCTTTTTTTGCCTTCAGAATCTTTTTTTTTTAAACTTTAACTTTTGATGCAGTACCACCTGCTCTTGCTTGGTGTTTGTTTTTGTTCCCTCCAACACAAAGTTCTCCCACCAAATCCCTTTGTTAGCTTTCTCTTTCAGCACTTAATCATATTTAATGGTATCATTTTATTTTATTTTATTTTATTTATTTATTTATTTATTTTTTTTGAGGCTGGGGTTAAGTGACTTGCCCAGGGTCACACAGTTAAGAAGTGTTAAGTGTCTGAGACCAGATTTGAACTCAGGTCCTCCTGAATTCAAGGCTGGTGCTCTATCCACTGCGCCACCTAGCTGCCCCTAACGGTATCATTTTATAACCTGTACACTTCCCACACTT